>NW_027490412.1:0-292340 GCF_050948175.1 Xylocopa sonorina | reverse complement strand
GCATTCACTTCAAATGAATGTAACTGCGACACTTCCTGCCCATTATATAGCGTTTGCAGATGTCTCCGTATCGAAGCAGTAGGGTACCAATGCTTCTTAAATCCCGATATCGCATTTCATTTCTGTGTTTCGTGATAGGGTATAATATTCATTGCGAAGTGTCATGTATACCTCGCATACACTTCTAATGAATGTAAATGCGACACTTCCATTCTAGTCAATAGCGTTTCCAGTTGTCTACGTATTGATGCAATAGATTTCTAATGCTTCTTCAATCGCGATATCGCATCTCATTTCTATGCTGTATGTTAAGATACAATATTCATTGTGCAGTGTTATGTATACCTCGTTTTCACTTCAAAAGAATGTAAATGTGACACTGCCTTGCTAGGAAATAGCGTTTGCAGATGTCTCCGCATCGAGGCAGTAGGGTTCTAATGCTTCCTAAAACGCGATATCGCATCTCACTTCTATGTTTCATGGTAAGATATATTATTCATTGCGAAGTGTCATGTGTACCTCGTCTTCACTTCAAAAGAATGTAAATGCGACACTTCCTTGCTAGGAAATAGCGTTTGCAGATCTCTACGTATCGAAGCAATAGTGTTCCAATGCTTCTCAAAACGCTATATCGCATCCCATTTCTATGTTTCATGATAAGATATAATATTCATTCTGAACTGTCATGTATACCTCGTATTCACTTCAAAAGAATGTAAATGCGACACTTCCTTGCTAGGAAATAGCGTTTGCATATGTCTAGGTATCGTAGCAATAGAGTTCTAATTCTACTTAAATCGCGATATCACATCTGATTTCTATTTTTCGTGATAAGATATAATATTCATTGCGAAGTGTCATGTATACCTCGTATTCACTTGAAATGAATGTAAATGCGACACTTCCTTGCTAGGTAATAGCACCTCCAGATGTCTACGTATCGTAGCAATAGGGTTCAAATGCTTCTTAAAACGCGATATCGAATCTCATTTCTATGTTTCATGATAGACATAATATTCATTGCGAAGTGTCATGTATACGTAGTATTCACTTCAGAAGAAAGTAAATGCGACACTTCCTTGCTAGGAAGTAGCATTTGCAGAGGTCTACGTATCGTAGCACTGGAGTTCGAATGCTTCTGAAAACGCGGTATCGCATCTCATTTCTATGTTTCGTGATGAGATACAATATTCAATGCGAAGTGACATGTATACCTCGTATTCACTTCAAAAGAATGTAAATGTGACACATCCATGATAGGAAATAGCGTTTGCAGATGTCGCCGCATCGAGGTAATAGGGTCCTAATTCTTCTTAAAACGCGATATCGCATCTCACTTCTATGTTTCATGATAAGATATAATGTTCATTGCAGAGTGTCATGTATACCTCGTATTCACTTCAAAAGAATGTAAATGCGACACTTCCTTGCTAGGAAATAGCGTTTGCATATGTCTAGGTATCGTAGCAATAGAGTTCCAATTCTACTTAAATCACGATATCACATCTGATTTCTATTTTTCGTGATAAGATATAATATTCATTGCGAAGTGTCATGTATACCTCGTATTCACTTGAAATGAGTGCAAATGCGACACTTCCTTGCTAGGTAATAGCACCTCCAGATGTCTACGTATCGTAGCAATAGGGTTCAAATGCTTCTTAAAACGCGATATCGAATCTCATTTCTATGTTTCATGATAGACATAATATTCATTGCGAAGTGTCATGTATACCTCGTATTCACTTCAAAAGAATGTAAATGCGACACTTCCTTGCTAGGAAATAGCGTTTGCGGATGTCTCCGCATCGGGGCAATAGGGTTCTAATGCTTCTTAAAACGCGATATCGCATCTCACTTCTATGTTTCATGATAAGATATATTGTTCATTGCGAAGTGTCATGTATACCTCGTATTCACTTCAAAAGAATGTAAATGTGACACTGCCTTGCTAGGAAATAGCGTTTGCAGATGTCTCCGCATCGAGGCAGTAGGGTTCTAATGCTTCCTAAAACGCGATATCGCATCTCACTTCTATGTTTCATGGTAAGATATATTATTCATTGCGAAGTGTCATGTGTACCTCGTCTTCACTTCAAAAGAATGTAAATGCGACACTTCCTTGCTAGGAAATAGCGTTTGCAGATCTCTACGTATCGAAGCAATAGTGTCCTAATGCATAGTAAAACGAGATGTCGCATATCACTTCTATGTTTCATGATAAGATATAATATTCATTGCGAAGTGTCATGTATACCTCGTATTGACTTCAAAAGAATGTGAATGCGACTCTTCCATGCTAGGAAATAGCATTTGTAAATGACTCCGCATCGAGGCAATAGGGGTCGAATGCTTATTAAAACGCGACATCTCATCTCACTTCTATGTTACATGATAGTATATAATGTTCATTGCGATGCGTCATGTATACCTCGTATCCACTTCAAAAGAATGTAAATGCGACACTTCCTGGCTAGGAAATAGCGTTTGCAGATTTCTGCGTATCGAAGCAATGGAGTTCTAATGCTTCTTATTGCGGGATATCGCACCTCATTTCCATGTTTCAAGATAAGATATAATATTCATTGCGAAGTGTCATGTATACCTCGTATTCTCTCCAAACGAATGTAAATGCGACACTTCCTTGCTAGGAAATACCGTATTCAGAAGTCTACGTATCGTAGCAATATAGATCTATTGCTTCTCAGATCTCGATATCGCATCTCATTTCTATGCTTCATGACAAGATATAATATTCATTCCGAAGAGTCATGTATACCTCGAATTCACTTCAAAAGAATGTAAATGCGACACTTCCTTGCTAGGAAATAGCGTTTGCAGATGTCTACGTATCGTAGCAAAAGAGTCCTAATGTTTCTTAAAACGAGATGTCGCATTTCATTTCCATGTCTCGTGATAAGATATAATATTCATTACGAAGTGTCATGTATACCTCGTATTCACTCCAAACAAATGTAAATGCGACACTTGCTTGCTAGGAAATAGCGTATTCAGATGTCTACGTATCGTAGCAATAGTGTTCTAATGCTTCTTAAAACGCGATATCGCATCTCACTTATATGTTTCATGATAAGATATAATATTCATTGCGACGTGTCATGTATACCTCGTATTCACATCAAAAGAATGTTAGTGCGACACTTCCATGCTAGGAAATAACGTTTGCAGATGTCTCCGCAGCGAGGCCATAGAGTTCTAATGCTTCTTAAAACGCGATATCGCATCTCTCTTCTGTTTTTCATGATAAGATATAATATTCATTCCGAAGTGTCATGTATACCTCGTATTCACTTCAAAAGAATGTAAATGCGACCATTGCTTGCTAGGAAATAGCGTTTGCAGATGTCTACATATCGTAGCAATAGAGTTCTAAAGTTACTTAAATCGCGATATCGCATCCCATCTATATGTTTCGTGATAAGATATAATCTTCATTCCGAAGTGTCATGTATACCTCGTATTCACTTCAAAAGAATGTAAATGCGACATTTCCATCCTAGGAAATAGCGTTTGCAGATGTCTACGTATCGTAGCAAAAGAGTCCTAATGTTTCTTAAAACGAGATGTCGCATTTCATTTCCATGTCTCGTGATAAGATATAATATTCATTACGAAGTGTCATGTATACCTCGTATTCACTCCAAACAAATGTAAATGCGACACTTGCTTGCTAGTAAATAGCGTATTCAGATGTCTACGTATCGTAGCAATAGTGTTCTAATGCTACTTAAACCGCGATATCGCATCTCAGTTATATGTTTCGTGACAAGATATAATATTCATTGCGAAGTGTCATGCATACCTCGCATACACTTCAAATGAATGTAAATGCGAAACTTCCCTGCTAGGAAATGGCGTTTGCAGATGTCTACGTATCGAAGCAATGGAGTTCTAATGCTTCTTAAATCGCGAATTCGCATTTCATTTCTATGTTTCATGATAAGATATAATATTCATTGCGACGTGTTACGTTCACCTCGTCTACACTTCAAAAGAATGTAAATGCAACAATTCCTTCCTAGGAAATAGCGAATCCAGATTTCTGCGTATCGAAGGAATAGAATTCGAATGCTTCTTAAAACGCGATATAGCATCTCATATCTATGTTACATGATAAGATATAATATTCATTGCGAAGTGTCACTTATACCTCGCATACACTTCAAATGAATGTAAAGGCGACACTTCATTGCTAGCTAGTAGCTTTTGCAGATGTCTACGTATCGCAGCAATATAGTTCTAATGCTTCTTAAATCGCGATATCGCGTCTCATTTCTAGATTTCATGATAAGATATAACATTCATTGCGAAGTGTCATGTATACCTCGTATTCACTTCAAAAGTATGTAAATTTGACACTTCCTTGCTAGGAAATAGCGTTTCCATGTGTCTAGGTGTCGAAGCAATGGAGTTCTAATGCTTCTTAAAACGCGATATCGCATCTCATTTCTATGTTGCATGATAAGATATAATATTTATTGCGAAGTGTTATGTGTACCTCGTCCACACTTCAAAAGGATGTAAATGTCACACATCCTTGCTAGGCAATGCGTTTCCATGTGTCTAGGTATCGATGCAATGGAGTTCTAAAGCTTCTTAAAACGCGATATCGCATCACATTTCTATGTTTCATGACAAGATATAATATTCATTGCGGAATTTTAGGTATGCCTCGTCTGCACTTCAAATTCATGTAAGTACCACACATCCTTGCTAGGAAATGCGGTTCCAGATGCCTACGTATCGAAGCAATAGAGTTCTAGTGCTTCTTAAATCGCGATACCGCATCTCATTTCTATGTTTCATGATAATATATAATATTCATTGCGAATTGTTACGTATACCTCGTCTACACTCCAAAAGGATGTAAATGCCACACTTCCTTGCTCGGAAATAGCGTTTCCAGTTGTTTACTTATCGGAGCAATAGAGTTCTATTGCTTCATTCAACACGATGTCGCAAGTCATTTCAATGATTCATGGTAAATTGCAATGTTCTATGCAATATGTTACATTTGTCTGCATCTAGACCTTAGAAGGATGTGAATCCTATACTTACTTGCAAGAGAATATCGTTTCCAGATCTCTATGTGTCCAAGCAAGACATTTCTAATACTTCATGCAGCGCGATGTCGCATCTCATTTCAACGTTTCAAAGCAAAGAATCTGTAATCATATATCCATAACATTATGCTTAACAGTTAGAGGTCTTCAATAGAATGTGAACTATATAATTCCATGCAACGGCATGGCGCTCCGTAGTGTCTGTCTGTTAAAGCAATCGAGCTAGAATTCTCCATGCAATGCGCTGGCGCATCCCATTTCATTGTTTCAAAGTAAGAATGCTGTAATCTCTTATGCATAGCTCTATGCTTATCTGCTTTAACACTTCATAAGAATGTAAATTCTACAGCTCCATGCAACAGGATTGCCCTTCGTAGTGTCTACATGTCGAGACAATAGAGTATTAATGCATTATACAATGCCATGACTCATCTCATTTCAACGTTTTGAATTAAGTAAGCTGTAATCTTCTATGAAAAGCATTATAATTATCTGCTTCTACTATGCAATAGAATGTGAATTCTATAGATCCAAGCAACAGGAGGGCAGGCTCTCCACCATCCTACTGCCTGCCCTGATGCGGGCAAAGGATTCCCAGGGCCACTCAAACCGCGACCAACATCTATCTTATACTCTAACCGATTCATCGTTATGCGTTTTCCATTAAGCTTGCCGGGATCAGTGATATTGATTCGCTCAATCTAAATTATTATTTTCTTTTTAAGTTTCTCGATTTTTTTAGTTTCTCTCACGATATCGTCTATTTCGTTGTACCTTACCCTTACAGTATGGTATATAATCTGTTGTTTGTTATTTCTAGGATTTCCTCTTAATAAATGCAATGCTTCCACATATTTTCTTTCTCTTTCTCTTTAGTTACATTGTTGTTGCTTTATGCTTTTCACCCTCCACATTCACTCTCTACACCATCTCGGAACAGGCGTTATACGATTACTGCAGGATGACGCCCCGGTCTCGTTACACAGAGATCGAGTGTTCTCTCTTGCATCCGTTGATTTATATATGTTATATATTGGAGAATATTTCCTCTTATCCTTTGTATCTTTCGAATGAAATTACACTGACAGAAGTACGAGCTAGTTCTGCACAGACACTACAGAATGTCCGCGTGATTCGGCAACGCGAAGTACAGAACAATAGATTTCCTATCCAGCAAGTATTTCGAAGCTGCGAGGCTGGGACTTTTTGGGCGCCAGCTACTCAAGAAGTAGCAAAACCTAGTAAACCACGCAAACCGGGGAAACCCGGTGCAAGATAACCCTCGAAATTTCGAAATACTCTTTCGCTCGACTGCTTCTAGCCGAGTGCGCAAATTAGGGTCGCGGCATTCTGAACTCACGGCTTCTTTCTAGATTGCCTCGTCGCGGTATTACAAAAAGGTATACGACACGCCGCGAATGACCGGGGATCACCACCCGTTACACAATACAAATTACAATACGCGATATCACAATTGCGGCAGGGAACAAATGGGACATTTTAGCGTATAAGGACTCACGTTCTCGTTTCCAACAAGTATGGATCTCGTTCAGTTCGTCTACCTCTCTCTCTCCTCCGAATCGCTCCGTATAATCGCTTGCTCGGTTGCTCGCTAAGTAGTCGCTAAGTCGTTCAGAAGAATAAGAGGCTGTCTTCGTGCTGGCTAGCTCATTATATAGGTTTGCTGGGGGTCTTCGGATCCCCTTAGATCCTCCTTAGGGCTCCTTGGTGGGGTAGGGCCATACGCTTCGGTATTGTTCGGTGCATCGATCGGTGGATTTCGGCGACCTTCCCTGATCGCCCCCTCTGGTGTGTCTAGAGGGGGTCCTCTGGATTATTTGAACTGCGGCGCGTGTCGCGCGCCGCGCTTTCCACGGCTCACCTGCAATTCCGCTGCGCATCTTGAGTTTTCCTCTCCACGGGCTCAGGGGAGGGGTAGAGGTCCTTCTCACACTCGAGAACCATCCTGTTTGTCTCCATGGACTATGGCAGCTGTCTTATCGTTACAGAGCTCTGGATCGTATCCTTCGGGCTTCAGGGTCTCTTCTTGCTCACTTCCCGACTCCTCCACCGTCGAGCTCGTCACGCTACCTCGGCGCACAGCCCTTCCGCGAACCTGCGGTCTTATTATCCGCCGAAGAGGTGTATTATGGGTCGCTTCTTCCATCAGCTCGCCAGTCTAATCCGTAGAACGGAGAGAGAGAAACGAACGGGGGGGGGGGGGGGGGGGTCTACCATCGTGTATTTCACGCTCCTCGCAAATACAGCTATCGCGATGGTCCGTGTCGCGCTTCTCGCATGGCTAGTGATCTGCGAGCTAGTCTAACCGAAGCAGGGGGGGGGGGGGTTGAGCGAGCCTTGTGACGTCACCACGTCAGAGTACATACAAATTTGCGATTAGGTAGCTATGTGTTCAAATTCAATTCCGAATGATGCACTAAAAAGAATCCCAGATAACAAACGGCAAGATGGTAGCGACACCATGCCCGCACTGTATTGCCACTTCCGAGGAGTGTCAACTGATTCGTAGTCATCTGTGACCGGATTCGTTAACTAAAATGCAAGAACGTGTTACCAGCACGTTCTAGACAAGCGAATCGCGCAGCACCAGCACCATGGTGACATGCGTATCATCGCTCCATTCATGAATCTCCTCAGCAATGACGCAGGATCACATTTGGCAATGGGGAACCTGTGTTTTCATACAAATTAGAACCGTTAGATGTCAGTAGATGTTCAGCATATGACTATTGATAGACATTTTAATGGTCGTTTTCCTATATTTATAGTTTATAGAAAATAATAAAATCGTGTTCTTATATCTTTGTTTTGTGCGGGTGTATCTATATTGGAATCAAAATAAATAAATTGCCCAGTTTAGTCATTTTTCATATTTGCTTATAAATTTTATGGAAACAGCTTCCCCATTAGTAAATGTCAGCCTACGCCACAACCACGCGTGTAGCTATGGTGTGCTGATAGTGTCATTGTCACGGCCGTGTAGCCCGTGTGCTATATCTCGGTGCTTTAATAGTGCCGTGATACGAATGCCGCCACAGTACTAACAGTATGCCATTTCGAAAGCTGAGTAGGAGCACTTTGTTAGCACAGTTCTGTCACGGAATTCGTTCCATCCGTTGTCATTGGCGTGCCAATCGCTGGCTGTTTGGGATATTGTAGTGCATGAGGCAGACTTGTTCCTTATCATCGTCAAGGAGATGGATTTTCACTCCCCCCTTTTTGAATTTTTTAAATTATTATTTGGAATTTTTGCCGTTTCTGTATCTCTATGACCGCATTGTGGATTCAACTTATGTACGATCTTTTTGGTCTTCATCTTTTGTTACATGTAATATTATATATGTGATGCACGTTTGTTATGTAATGCTCCGATTTGTAAACCTCAGATACTTTTATTCTTTGGTAAAGCAACATATTCGATTAATATATATTTATTAGACATAGATATAAACAATTAGAAAAATGTTATTAAAACGCTATTAAATATGTTGTTGCAATTATATATTTAAGGTCTGAAGATGTAGATGCAATTAATGTCCGATATTTTACGTGATCCAATCGACGTATCAAGTGAGGCTATGAAATATAAAAATCTTTTACTATTCTTGGATCCCTTTACATGTTAAACGAATGATTAGTTCTGCAAGACAAGAAGCCTGAATTAGTGAGATCTCTAGGAACATAAGTAATTTGTAAGTAACACATCCTTTCTCTTTGAAATATTTGCCTTTGCATAGAATAGAACGTATAGATATAATTGCCTGTTTTGTACCCATTTCGGTCCAATTCTATTATAGCCTTTGAGCAGAAGTAATATTGATTATACTTGATTTTTGCAATAGTTCTTTGATTAACATATTTTATTAACCTAGAATCATCATTTGACGGATGTATCAATCTACTTTGTAGCTCCATCAGTTTCTTTTTCTGCTCGCTACTTTCCATTTTCAGTTCCGTATACTTATCCTTTATCACCATCATATATGTTGCGTAAAATTACAATAACTTTTTGTCCTCAAATTTTGCGGATATTTCAATTAAATCTCCTTTGATTAAATAAACGGAAATTAAAAAACAGTGGCACGTACCATTTCTTGGAAATGTTGTATCGTAAGTTGCAACTGACTGTTTTGAACGGCACGCACTTTACTTAACGTTTGCAATGATTCGGTTAGCGAAGTAAAGTAATATTCTACTTTTGAAATTGTTGGCTCTTGTAATTCTAAGGCAAATATATTCATCTGTCGACATCGTGAACATTGTTTTTTGGCAAAATTCCAGAAAAACAAATATACTATAAGTAAAATAATAAACATCATAATATTAAATTTAACTCTGTTCATCGTTGCCTTGTTGGACACATCCATAACAATATACAGGGTGGGGCAGTAATAATTAGCACCTCAGATATCCACGAAACTATAAGTTTCATAGAAGTTTTTGCTAATATAAAATTGCATAGTACAAAGGGGCCATCCGTTGATGAAAATAGTTTTTTTGTAAGTGGAGTTATGTTGGACATATGAAGGTTACCTTCATTTTTTTAAAATGAATTGGTATGTCCATTCTTCCGTAATACGATAGAGCATTTTAAAGCAAGTTTAACGATCTGTAACATGAAGGCATTGAAGGTTACAAAAAGTAAAGAAAGGCGATAATACTCACGGTTTTGATAGTAAATGAAACATACGTATTGTAAACAGTGGTGGAAGGCGTAATACTTACCGTTTACTTCACTGTGAATAAACACTTTTCGAAGGGCATTTCAATAGTTTGCAGCATAAGTTAAACATGATAAGATTAGTATTGAAAAATCGGTTCGAATACGTTTGGTTAGGCTGTTCTTTGTGTCGTTCATTTTATAAGTACTGAGCTGCGGATTCCAGAGGACAGCTCACAAAATTGTTGAACTATGGAAGATTATCATTGTGAATTTGAATCAAAAGGTAATTAAATTCCATTAGATTGTAAACAGATCTCAATGTTTCACTTTAGTTAGTAAGATTAAATACTCTTTACAAAACTACAAGAATGGATACATACCTTTCTGTTATTATTATTTCATAAAGAATTATAATTGCAATTATATAGTTCATTACGATAAAAAATATTTCTCAGAAAATTCTAAATATTAAATTAAAGAATCAAGTAAAACATTTTTAATAATTACGAATATGAAAAATACTTGAACATTCCAATAGAAAGATGTCTAAACAGGAGCTAGAAAAGTCAAACATTCAATTTCAATTCCAGAATTCATCTATAAGAGGTAAAATGTTTCGAAAGCTTTAATTACAGTCTTTAATGCAAGCAGTTGGGCAGTATTTCAATTTTTAAGAAAATTTATGAAAGTCAACCATTTTGAAGTGGTCAGAATCTTTGTCGTTTGAGCAATAAGTGAATAACAAATAACTGCATAAATTCCAGGCTTAAAAACTTATGGATTAAATCCTATGCAGACTCGTTTATGACCGAGTTACTAAATAATAATCCACACTAAGTAATCATTTTAAAACTTAAACGATTACATCTCGCGAACTTTCAAAGATATCAGAAGCGTGAAAAGTATGTGGTTTATCAAAAACTCTTCTAAAAGAACGGACGAAGCCAATAGAAATCTTTGTTGAAGTAAGCAAGTTCTAAAGTTCTAAGCAACGCGATGGCCCTTATCTGCCTATGTTTCATAGCAAGTAAGTTCTGAATTTCAATGAAATCCGATGGAATTCCTCACTACTAACGTTTCAAAGTAAGTTCTCAAATTCTCAGTTCTACGTTTAAAACTATGTGTGTTCTGTATATCTATGTAAAGTGATGGTTCCTATTAGTTGTGACGGAAACCTACATATAGTAAGTCAGGGAAGCTCGAAGGGGTTAATTATCTAAATGCTTTAAGGTGTAAAACGCTGCAGATGTCTACGCATCGAGGCAACAGAGTTCTAATGCTCCTTAAAACGCGATATCGCATCTCACTTCTATGTTTCATGATAAGATATAATATTCATTGCGAAGTGTCATGTATACCTCGTATTCACTTCAAAAGAATGTAAATGCGACTATTCCTTGCTAGGAAATAGCGTTTGCAGATGACTACGTATCGTAGCAATAGAGTTCTATTGCTTCTTAGATCGCGATATCGCATCTAATTTCCATGTTTCGTGCTAAGATATAATATTCATTGCGAAGTGGTATGTTTATCTCGCATACACTTCGAATGAATGTAAGTGCGACACTTCCTTGCTAGGAAATAGCGTTTGCAGATGTCTGCGTATCGAAGCAATAGAGTTCTAATGCTTCACAAAACGCGATAGCGCATCTCATTTCTATGTTTCATGGTAAGATATAATATTCATTGCGAAGTGTCATGTATACCTCGCATACACTTCAAATGAATGTCAAGGCGACACTTCCTTCCAGGAGATAGCGTTTGCAGATGTCTGCGTATCGAAGCAATAGAGTTCCAATGCTTCTTAAATCGCGATATCGCATCTCATTTATATGTTTCATGATAAGATATAATATTCGTTGTGGAGTGTTGTGTATACCTCGTATTCAAATCAAAATAATGTAAATGCGACACTTCTTTGCTAGGAAATAGCGTTTGCAAATGTCTACCTATCGTAGCAATAGTGTTCTAATGCTTCACAAAACGCGATAGCGCATCTCATTTCTATGTTTCATGGTAAGATATAATATTCATTGCGAAGTGTCATGTATTACTCGTCTACACTTCAAATGAATGTGAATGCGATACTTCCTCGCTAGGAAATAGCGTTTGCAGATGTTTACGTATCGTAGCAATAGCTTTCTAATGCTTCTTAAAACGCGATATCGAATCTCATTTCTATGTTTCATGGTAAGATATAATATTCATTACGAAGTGTTATGCATTCCTCGTCTACGATTCAAATGAATGTAAATGCGACACTTCTTTTCTAGGAAATAGCGTTTGCAAATGTCTGCCTATCGTAGCAATAGTGTTCTAATGCTTCTTAAAAAGCGATATCGCACCTCATTTCTATGTTTCATGGTAAGATATAATATGATTTGCGAAGTATCATGTATACCACGTCTACACATCAAATGAATGTAAATGCGACACTTCCTTGCTAGGAAATAGCGTCTGCAGATGTCTAGGTATCGTAGCAATAGAGTTCTTATCGTTCCAATAGTGATCTAATGCTTCTTAAAACGCGATATCGCATCTCATTTCTATGTTTCATGGTAAGATATAATATTCATTGCAAAGTGTTATGCATTCCTCGTCTACGATTCAAATGAATGTAAATGCGACACTTCCTTGCAAGGAAATAGCGTCTGCAGATGTCTAGGTATCGTAGCAATAGAGTTCTAATGCTTCTCAAAACGCGATATCGCATCTCATATCTATGTTTCATGATAAGATATAATATTCATTGCGAAGTGTTATGCATTCCTCGTCTACGATTCAAATGAATGTAAATGCGACACTTCCTTGCAAGGAAATAGCGTTTGCAGATGTCTACGTATCGTAGCAATAGAGTTCTAATGCTTCTTAAAACGCGATATCGCATCTCATTTCTATGTTTCATGGTAAGATATAACATGATTTGCGAAGTGTTATGTATTCCTCGTCTAAACTTCAAATGAATGTGAATGCGATACTTCCTCGCTAGGAAATAGCGTTTGCAGATGTCTACGTATCGTAGCAATAGTGTTCTAATGCTTCTTAAAACGCGATATCGCATCTCATTTCTATGTTTCAGGGTAAGATATAATATGATTTGCGAAGTGTTATGTATTCCTCGCCTACACTTCAAATGAATGTAAATGCGACACTTCCTTGCAAGGAAATAGCGTTTGCAGATGTCTACGTATCGTAGCAATAGAGTTCAAATGCTTCTTAATACGCGATATCGCATCTCATCTCTATGTTTCATGGTAAGATATAATATGATTTGCGAAGTATCATGTATTCCTCGTCTACACTTCAAATGAATGTTAATGCGACACTTCCATGCTAGGAAATAGCGTCTGCAGATGCCTAGGTATCGTAGCAATAGAGTTCTAATGCTACTTAAAACGCGATATCGCATCTCATTTCTATGTTTCATGGTAAGATATAATATTCATTGCGAAGTGTTATGCATTCCTCGTCTACGATTCAAATGAATGTAAATGCGACACTTCCTTGCAAGGAAATAGCATTTGCAGATGTCTACGTATCGTAGCAATAGAGTTCTAATGCTTCTTAAAACGCGATATCGCATCTCATTTCTATGTTTCATGGTAAGATATAATATGATTTGCGAAGTGTTATGTATTCCTCGTCTACACTTCAAATGAAAGTAAATGCGACACTTCCTTGCAAGGAAATAGCGATTGCAGATGTCTACGTATCGTAGCAATAGTGTTCTAATGCTTCTTAAACCGCGATATCGCATCTCATTTCTATGTTTCATGGTAAGATATAATATGATTTGCGAAGTATCATGTATTCCTCGTCTACACTTCAAATGAATGTGAATGCGATACTTCCTCGCTAGGAAATAGCGTTTGCAGATGTCTACGTATCGTAGCAATAGAGTTCATATGATTCTTAAAACGCGATATCGCATCTCATTTCTATGTTTCATGGTAAGATATAATATGATTTGCGAAGTGTTATGTATTCCTCGTCTACACTTCAAATGAATGTAAATGCGACACTTCCTCGCTAGGAAATAGCGTTTGCAGATGTCTACGTATCGAAGCAATAGAGTTCAAATGCTTCTTAAAACGCGATATCGCATCTCATTTCTATGTTTCATGGTAAGATATAATATCTATTGCGAAGTGTTATGCATTCCTCGTCTACGATTCAAATGAATGTAAATGCGACACTTCCTCGCTAGGAAATAGCGTTTGCAGATGTCTACGTATCGTAGCAATAGCTTTCTAATGCTTCTTAAAACGCGATATCGAATCTCATTTCTATGTTTCATGGTAAGATATAATATGATTTGCGAAGTGTTATGTATTCCTCGTCTACACTTCAAATGAATGTGAATGCGATACTTCCTCGCTAGGAAATAGCGTTTGCAGATGTCTACGTATCGTAGCAATAGCTTTCTAATGCTTCTTAAAACGAGATATTGCATCTCATATCTATGTTTCATGATAAGATATAATATTCATTGCGAAGTGTTATGCATTCCTCGTCTACGATTCAAATGAATGTAAATGCGACACTTCTTTGCTAGGAAATAGCGTCTGCAGATGTCTAGGTATCGTAGCAATAGAGTTCTAATGCTTCTTAAAACGCGATATCGCATCTCATTTCTATGTTTCATAGTAAGATATAATATGATTTGCGAAGTATCACGTATTCCTCGTCTACACTTCAAATGAATGTATATGCGACACTTACTTGCTAGGCAATAGCGTCTGCAGATGTCTACGTATCGTAGCAATAGAGTTCATATGATTCTTAAAACGAGATATTGCATCTCATATCTATGTTTCCTGATAAGATATAATATTCTTTGCGAAGTGTTATGCATTCCTCGTCAACGATTCAAATGAATGTAAATGCGACACTTCCTTGCAAGGAAATAGCGTTTGCAGATGTCTACGTATCGTAGCAATAGAGTTCTAATGCTTCTTAAAACGCGATATCGCATCTCATTTCTATGATTCATGGTAAGATATAACATGATTTGCGAAGCGTTATGTATTCCTCGTCTACACTTCAAATGAATGTGAATGCGATAATTCCTCGCTAGGAAATAGCTTCTGCAGATGTCTAGGTATCGTAGCAATAGAGTTCTAATGCTTCTTAAAACGCGATATCGCATCTCACTTCTATGTTTCATGGTAAGATATAATATGATTTGCGAAGTGTTATGTATTCCTCGTCTGCACTTCAAATGAAAGTAAATGCGATACTTCCTCGCTAGGAAATAGCGTTTGCAGATGTCTACGTATCGTAGCAATAGCTTTCTAATGCATCTTAAAACGCGATATCGAATCTCATTTCTATGTTTCATGGTAAGATATAATATGATTTGCGAAGTGTCATGGATTCCTCGTCTACACTTCAAATGAATGTAAATGCGACACTTCCTTGCAAGGAAATAGCGTTTGCAGATGTCTACGTTTCGAAGCAATAGGGTTCAAATACTTCTTACAACGCGATATCGCATCTCATCTCTATGTTTCATGGTAAGATATAATATGATTTGCGAAGTATCACGTATTCCTCGTCTACACTTCAAATGAATGTAAATGCGACACTTCCTTGCTAGGCAATAGCGTCTGCAGATGTCTACGTATAGTAGCAATAGAGTTCTAATGCTTCTTAAAACGCGATATCGCGTCTCATTTCTATGTTTCATGGTAAGATATAATATGATTTGCGAAGTATCATGTATTCCTCGTCTACACTTCAAATGAATGTAAATGCGACACTTCCTTGCTAGGAAATAGCGTCTGCAGATGTCTAGGTATCGTTGCAATAGAGTTCTAATGCTTCTTATAACGCGATATCGCATCTCATTTCTATGTTTCATGGTAAGATATAATATGATTTGCGAAGTGTTATGTACTCCTCGTCTACAACTCAAATGAATGTAAATGCGACACTTCCTTGCAAGGAAATAGCGATTGCAGATGTCTACGTATCGTAGCAATAGTGTTCTAATGCTTCTTAAACCGCGATATCGCATCTCATTTCTATGTTTCATGGTAAGATATAATATGATTTGCGAAGTATCATGTATTCCTCGTCTACACTTCAAATGAATGTAAATGCGACACTTCCTTGCTAGGAAATAGCGTCTGCAGATGACTAGGTATCGTAGCAATAGAGTCCTAATGCTACTTAAAACGCGATATCGCATCTCATTTCTATGATTCATGGTAAGATATAATATGATTTGCGAAGTGTTATGTATTCCTCGTCTACACTTCAAATGAATGTAAATGCGACACTTCCTTGCAAGGAAATAGCGATTGCAGATGTCTACGTATCGTAGCAATAGAGTTCATATGATTCTTAAAACGCGATATCGCATCTCATTTCTATGTTTCATGGTAAGATATAACATGATTTGCGAAGTGTTATGTATTCCTCGTCTACACTTCAAATGAATGTGAATGCGATACTTCCTCGCTAGGAAATAGCGTTTGCAGATGTCTACGTATCGTAGCAATAGAGTTCATATGATCCTTAAAACGCGATATCGCATCTCATTTCTATGTTTCATGGTAAGATATAATATGATTTGCGAAGTGTTATGCATTCCTCGTCAACGATTCAAATGAATGTAAATGCGACACTTCCTTGCAAGGAAATAGCGTTTGCAGATGTCTACGTATCGTAGCAATAGAGTTCTAATGCTTCTTAAAACGCGATATCGCATCTCATTTCAATGTTTCATGGTAAGATATAACATGATTTGCGAAGCGTTATGTATTCCTCGTCTACACTTCAAATGAATGTGAATGCGATAATTCCTCGCTAGGAAATAGCTTCTGCAGATGTCTAGGTATCGTAGCAATAGAGTTCTAATGCTTCTTAAAACGCGATATCGCATCTCACTTCTATGTTTCATGGTAAGATATAATATGATTTGCGAAGTGTTATGTATTCCTCGTCTACACTTCAAATGAAAGTAAATGCGATACTTCCTCGCTAGGAAATAGCGTTTGCAGATGTCTACGTATCGTAGCAATAGCTTTCTAATGCATCTTAAAACGCGATATCGAATCTCATTTCTATGTTTCATGGTAAGATATAATATGATTTGCGAAGTGTCATGGATTCCTCGTCTACACTTCAAATGAATGTAAATGCGACACTTCCTTGCAAGGAAATAGCGTTTGCAGATGTCTACGTTTCGAAGCAATAGGGTTCAAATACTTCTTACAACGCGATATCGCATCTCATCTCTATGTTTCATGGTAAGATATAATATGATTTGCGAAGTATCACGTATTCCTCGTCTACACTTCAAATGAATGTAAATGCGACACTTCCTTGCTAGGCAATAGCGTCTGCAGATGTCTACGTATAGTAGCAATAGAGTTCTAATGCTTCTTAAAACGCGATATCGCGTCTCATTTCTATGTTTCATGGTAAGATATAATATGATTTGCGAAGTATCATGTATTCCTCGTCTACACTTCAAATGAATGTAAATGCGACACTTCCTTGCTAGGAAATAGCGTCTGCAGATGTCTAGGTATCGTTGCAATAGAGTTCTAATGCTTCTTAAAACGCGATATCGCATCTCATTTCTATGTTTCATGGTAAGATATAATATGATTTGCGAAGTGTTATGTACTCCTCGTCTACAACTCAAATGAATGTAAATGCGACACTTCCTTGCAAGGAAATAGCGATTGCAGATGTCTACGTATCGTAGCAATAGTGTTCTAATGCTTCTTAAACCGCGATATCGCATCTCATTTCTATGTTTCATGGTAAGATATAATATGATTTGCGAAGTATCATGTATTCCTCGTCTACACTTCAAATGAATGTAAATGCGACACTTCCTTGCTAGGAAATAGCGTCTGCAGATGACTAGGTATCGTAGCAATAGAGTCCTAATGCTACTTAAAACGCGATATCGCATCTCATTTCTATGATTCATGGTAAGATATAATATGATTTGCGAAGTGTTATGTATTCCTCGTCTACACTTCAAATGAATGTAAATGCGACACTTCCTTGCAAGGAAATAGCGATTGCAGATGTCTACGTATCGTAGCAATAGAGTTCATATGATTCTTAAAACGCGATATCGCATCTCATTTCTATGTTTCATGGTAAGATATAACATGATTTGCGAAGTGTTATGTATTCCTCGTCTACACTTCAAATGAATGTGAATGCGATACTTCCTCGCTAGGAAATAGCGTTTGCAGATGTCTACGTATCGTAGCAATAGAGTTCATATGATCCTTAAAACGCGATATCGCATCTCATTTCTATGTTTCATGGTAAGATATAATATGATTTGCGAAGTGTTATGCATTCCTCGTCAACGATTCAAATGAATGTAAATGCGACACTTCCTTGCAAGGAAATAGCGTTTGCAGATGTCTACGTATCGTAGCAATAGAGTTCTAATGCTTCTTAAAACGCGATATCGCATCTCATTTCAATGTTTCATGGTAAGATATAACATGATTTGCGAAGCGTTATGTATTCCTCGTCTACACTTCAAATGAATGTGAATGCGATAATTCCTCGCTAGGAAATAGCTTCTGCAGATGTCTAGGTATCGTAGCAATAGAGTTCTAATGCTTCTTAAAACGCGATATCGCATCTCACTTCTATGTTTCATGGTAAGATATAATATGATTTGCGAAGTGTTATGTATTCCTCGTCTACACTTCAAATGAAAGTAAATGCGATACTTCCTCGCTAGGAAATAGCGTTTGCAGATGTCTACGTATCGTAGCAATAGCTTTCTGATGCATCTTAAAACGCGATATCGAATCTCATTTCTATGTTTCATGGTAAGATATAATATGATTTGCGAAGTGTCATGGATTCCTCGTCTACACTTCAAATGAATGTAAATGCGACACTTCCTTGCAAGGAAATAGCGTTTGCAGATGTCTACGTTTCGAAGCAATAGGGTTCAAATACTTCTTACAACGCGATATCGCATCTCATCTCTATGTTTCATGGTAAGATATAATATGATTTGCGAAGTATCACGTATTCCTCGTCTACACTTCAAATGAATGTAAATGCGACACTTCCTTGCTAGGCAATAGCGTCTGCAGATGTGTACGTATAGTAGCAATAGAGTTCTAATGCTTCTTAAAACGCGATATCGCATCTCATTTCTATGTTTCATGGTAAGATATAATATGATTTGCGAAGTATCATGTATTCCTCGTCTACACTTCAAATGAATGTAAATGCGACACTTCCTTGGTTGGAAATAGCGTCTGCAGATGTCTAGGTATCGTAGCAATAGAGTTCTAATGCTACTTAAAACGCGATATCGCATCTCATTTCTATGTTTCATGGTAAGATATAACATGATTTGCGAAGTGTTATGTATTCCTCGTCTACACTTCAAATGAATGTGAATGCGATACTTCCTCGCTAGGAAATAGCGTTTGCAGATGTCTACGTATCGTAGCAATAGCTTTCTAATGCTTCTTAAAACGCGATATCGAATCTCATTTCTATGTTTCATGGTAAGATATAATATGATTTGCGAAGTGTTATGTATTCCTCGTCTACACTTCAAATGAATGTAAATGCGACACTTCCTCGCTAGGAAATAGCGTTCGCAGATGTCTACGTATCGAAGCAATAGAGTTCTAATGCTTCTTAAAACGCGTTATCGCATCTCATTTCTATGTTTCATGGTAAGATATAATATGATTTGCGAAGTATCATGAATTCCTTGTCTACGCTTCAAATGAATGTAAATGCGACACTTCCTTGCTAGGAAATAGCGTCTGCAGATGTCTAGGTATCGTTGCAATAGAGTTCTAATGCTTCTTAAAACGCGATATCGCATCTCATTTCTATGTTTCATGGTAAGATATAATATGATTTGCGAAGTGTTATGTACTCCTCGTCTACAATTCAAATGAATGTAAATGCGACACTTCCTTGCAAGGAAATAGCGATTGCAGATGTCTACGTCTCGTAGCAATAGAGTTCATATGATTCTTAAAACGCGATATCGCATCTCATTTCTATGTTTCATGGTAAGATATAACATGATTTGCGAAGTGTTATGTTTTCCTCGTCTACACTTCAAATGAATGTAAATGCGACACTTCCTCGCTAGGAAATAGCGTTTGCAGATGTCTACGTATCGTAGCAATAGCTTTCTAATGCTTCTTAAAACGAGATATTGCATCTCATATCTATGTTTCACGATAAGATATAATATTCATTGCGAAGTGCTATGCATTCCTCGTCTACGATTCAAATGAATGTAAATGCGACACTTCTTTGCTAGGAAATAGCGTCTGCAGATGTCTAGGTATCGTAGCAATAGAGTTCTAATGCTTCTTAAAACGCGATATCGCATCTCATTTCTATGTTTCATGGTAAGATATAATATGATTTGCGAAGTATCACGTATTCCTCGTCTACACTTCAAATGAATGTAAATGCGACACTTACTTGCTAGGCAATAGCGTCTGCAGATGTCTACGTATCGTAGCAATAGAGTTCATATGATTCTTAAAACGAGATATTGCATCTCATATCTATGTTTCCTGATAAGATATAATATTCTTTGCGAAGTGTTATGCATTCCTCGTCAACGATTCAAATGAATGTAAATGCGACACTTCCTTGCAAGGAAATAGCGTTTGCAGATGTCTACGTATCGTAGCAATAGAGTTCTAATGCTTCTTAAAACGCGATATCGCATCTCATTTCTATGTTTCATGGTAAGATATAACATGATTTGCGAAGCGTTATGTATTCCTCGTCTACACTTCAAATGAATGTGAATGCGATAATTCCTCGCTAGGAAATAGCTTCTGCAGATGTCTAGGTATCGTAGCAATAGATTTCTAATGCTTCTTAAAACGCGATATCGCATCTCACTTCTATGTTTCATGGTAAGATATAATATGATTTGCGAAGTGTTATGTATTCCTCGTCTACACTTCAAATGAAAGTAAATGCGATACTTCCTCGCTAGGAAATAGCGTTTGCAGATGTCTACGTATCGTAGCAATAGCTTTCTAATGCATCTTAAAACGCGATATCGAATCTCATTTCTATGTTTCATGGTAAGATATAATATGATTTGCGAAGTGTCATGGATTCCTCGTCTACACTTCAAATGAATGTAAACGCGACACTTCCTTGCAAGGAAATAGCGTCTGCAGGTGTCTACGTTTCGAAGCAATAGAGTTCTTATGATTCTTAAAACGCGATATCGTATCTCATTTCTATGTTTCATGGTAAGATATAATATGATTTGCGAAGTATCATTTATTCCGCGTCTACAATTCAAATGAATGTAAATGCGACACTTCCTTGCTAGGAAATAGCGTCTGCAGATGTCTAGGTATCGTAGCAATAGAGTTCTAATGCTTCTTAAAACGCGATATCGCATCTCATTTCTATGTTTCATGGTAAGACATAATATGATTTGCGAAGTGTTATGTATTCCTCGTCTACACTTCAAATGAATGTAAATGCGACACTTCCTTGCAAGGAAATAGCGATTGCAGATGTCTACGTCTCGTAGCAATAGAGTTCATATGATTCTTAAAACGCGATATCGCATCTCATTTCTATGTTTCATGGTAAGATATAATATGATTTGCGAAGTATCATGTATTCCTCGTCTACACTTCAAATGAATGTAAATGCGACACTTCCTTGCTAGGAAATAGCGTCTGCAAATGTCTAGGTATCGTAGCAATAGAGTTCTAATGCTACTTAAAACGCGATATCGCATCTCATTTCTATGTTTCATGGTAAGATATAACATGATTTGCGAAGTGTTATGTATTCATCGTCTACACTTCAAACGAATGTGAATGCGATACTTCCTCGCTAGGAAATAGCGTTTGCAGATGTCTACGTATCGTAGCAATAGCTTTCTAATGCTTCTTAAAACGCGATATCGAATCTCATTTCTATGTTTCATGGTAAGATATAATATGATTTGCGAAGTGTTATGTATTCCTCGTCTACACTTCAAATGAATGTAAATGCGACACTTCCTCGCTAAGAAATAGCGTTCGCAGATGTCTACGTATCGAAGCAATAGAGTTCAAATGCTTCTTAAAACGCGATATCGCATCTCATTTCTATGTTTCATGGTAAGATATAATATGATTTGCGAAGTATCATGTATTCCTCGTCTACACTTCAAATGAATGTAAATGCGACACTTCCTTGCTAGGAAATAGCGTCTGCAGATGTCTAGGTATCGTTGCAATAGAGTTCTAATGCTTCTTAAAACGCGATATCGCATCTCATTTCTATGTTTCATGGTAAGATATAATATGATTTGCGAAGTGTTATGTACTCCTCGTCTACACTTCAAATGAATGTAAATGCGACACTTCCTTGCAAGGAAATAGCGATTGCAGATGTCTACGTCTCGTAGCAATAGAGTTCATATGATTCTTAAAACGCGATATCGCATCTCATTTCTATGTTTCATGGTAAGATATAACATGATTTGCGAAGTGTTATGTATTCCTTGTCTACACTTCAAATGAATGTGAATGCGATACTTCCTCGCTAGGAAATAGCATTTGCAGATGTCTACGTATCGTAGCAATAGCATTCTAATGCTTCTTAAAACGCGATATCGATTCTCATTTCTATGTTTCATGGTAAGATATAATATGATTTGCGAAGTGTCACGTATTCCTCGCCTACACTTCTAATGAAATTAAATGCGACACTTCCTTGCAAGGAAATAGCGTTTGCAGATGTCTACGTATCGTAGCAATAGAGTTCTTATGATGCTTAAAACGCGACATCGCATCTCATTTCTATGTTTCATGGTAAGATATAATATGATTTGCGAAGTGTCATGTATTCCTCGTCTACACTACAAATGATTGTAAATGCGATACTTCCTTGCTAGGAAATAGCGTCTGCAGATGTCTAGGTATCGTACCAATAGAGTTCTAATGCTTCTTAAAACGCGATATCGCATCTCATTTCTATGTTTCATGGTAAGATATAATATGATTTGCGAAGTGTTATGTATTCCTCGTCTACACTTCAAATGAATGTAAATGCGACACTTCCTTGCAAGGAAATAGCGATTGCAGATATCTACGTCTCGTAGCAATAGTGTTCTAATGCTCCATAAAACGCGATATAGCGTCTCATTTCCATGTTTCATGGTAAGATATAATATGATTTGCGAAGTGTCATGTATTCCTCGTCTATACTACAAATGATTGAAAATGCGATACTTCCTTGCTAGGAAATAGCGTCTGCAGATGTCTAGGTATCGTAGCAATAGAGTTCTAATGCTTCTTAAAACGCGATATCGCATCTCATTTCTATGTTTCATGGTAAGATATAATATGATTTGCGAAGTGTTATGTATTCCTCGTCTACACTTCAAATGAATGTAAATGCGACACTTCCTTGCAAGGAAATAGCGTTTGCAGATGTCTACGTATCGCAGCAATAGAGTTCTTATGATTCTTAAAACGCGATATCGCATCTCATTTCTATGTTTCATGGTAAGATATAATACGATTTGCGAAGTATCATGTATTCCTCGTCTACACTTCAAACGAATGTAAATGCGACACTTCCTTGCTAGGAAATAGCGTCTGCAGATGTCTAGGTATCGTAGCAATAGAGTTCTAATGCTTCTTAAAACGCGATATCGCATCTCATTTCTATGTTTCATGGTAAGATATAATATGATTTGCGAAGTGTTATGTATTCCTCGTCTACACTTCAAATGAATGTAAATGCGACACTTCCTTGCAAGGAAATAGCGATTGCAGATGTCTACGTCTCGTAGCAATAGAGTTCATATGATTCTTAAAACGCGATATCGCATCTCATTTCTATGTTTCATGGTAAGATATAATATGATTTGCGAAGTATCATGTATTCCTCGTCTACACTTCAAATGAATGTAAATGCGACACTTCCTTGCTAGGAAATAGCGTCTGCAAATGTCTAGGTATCGTAGCAATAGGGTTCTAATGCTACTTAAAACGCGATATCGCATCTCATTTCTATGTTTCATGGTAAGATATAACATGATTTGCGAAGTGTTATGTATTCATCGTCTACACTTCAAATGAATGTGAATGCGATACTTCCTCGCTAGGAAATAGCGTTTGCAGATGTCTACGTATCGTAGCAATAGCTTTATAATGCTTCTTAAAACGCGATATCGAATCTCATTTCTATGTTTCATGGTAAGATATAATATGATTTGCGAAGTGTTATGTATTCCTCGTCTACACTTCAAATGAATGTAAATGCGACACTTCCTCGCTAAGAAATAGCGTTCGCAGATGTCTACGTATCGAAGCAATAGAGTTCAAATGCTTCTTAAAACGCGATATCGCATCTCATTTCTATGTTTCATGGTAAGATATAATATGATTTGCGAAGTATCATGTATTCCTCGTCTACACTTCAAATGAATGTAAATGCGACACTTCCTTGCTAGGAAATAGCGTCTGCAGATGTCTAGGTATCGTTGCAATAGAGTTCTAATGCTTCTTAAAACGCGATATCGCATCTCATTTCTATGTTTCATGGTAAGATATAATATGATTTGCGAAGTGTTATGTACTCCTCGTCTACACTTCAAATGAATGTAAATGCGACACTTCCTTGCAAGGAAATAGCGATTGCAGATGTCTACGTCTCGTAGCAATAGAGTTCATATGATTCTTAAAACGCGATATCGCATCTCATTTCTATGTTTCATGGTAAGATATAACATGATTTGCGAAGTGTTATGTATTCCTTGTCTACACTTCAAATGAATGTGAATGCGATACTTCCTCGCTAGGAAATAGCATTTGCAGATGTCTACGTATCGTAGCAATAGCATTCTAATGCTTCTTAAAACGCGATATCGATTCTCATTTCTATGTTTCATGGTAAGATATAATATGATTTGCGAAGTGTCACGTATTCCTCGCCTACACTTCTAATGAAATTAAATGCGACACTTCCTTGCAAGGAAATAGCGTTTGCAGATGTCTACGTATCGTAGCAATAGAGTTTTTATGATGCTTAAAACGCGACATCGCATCTCATTTCTATGTTTCATGGTAAGATATAATATGATTTGCGAAGTGTCATGTATTCCTCGTCTACACTACAAATGATTGTAAATGCGATACTTCCTTGCTAGGAAATAGCGTCTGCAGATGTCTAGGTATCGTACCAATAGAGTTCTAATGCTTCTTAAAACGCGATATCGCATCTCATTTCTATGTTTCATGGTAAGATATAATATGATTTGCGAAGTGTCATGTATTCCTCGTCTATACTACAAATGATTGAAAATGCGATACTTCCTTGCTAGGAAATAGCGTCTGCAGATGTCTAGGTATCGTAGCAATAGAGTTCTAATGCTTCTTAAAACGCGATATCGCATCTCATTTCTATGTTTCATGGTAAGATATAATATGATTTGCGAAGTGTTATGTATTCCTCGTCTACACTTCAAATGAATGTAAATGCGACACTTCCTTGCAAGGAAATAGCGTTTGCAGATGTCTATGTATCGCAGCAATAGAGTTCTTATGATTCTTAAAACGCGATATCGCATCTCATTTCTATGTTTCATGGTAAGATATAATACGATTTGCGAAGTATCATGTATTCCTCGTCTACACTTCAAACGAATGTAAATGCGACACTTCCTTGCTAGGAAATAGCGTCTGCAGATGTCTAGGTATCGTAGCAATAGAGTTCTAATGCTTCATAAAACGCGATATCGCATCTCATTTCCATGCTTCATGGTAAGATATAATATGATTTGCGAAGTGTCATGTATTCCTCGTCTACACTACAAATGATTGAAAATGCGATACTTCCTTGCTAGGAAATAGCGTCTGCAGATGTCTAGGTATCGCAGCAATAGAGTTCTAATGCTTCTTAAAACGCGATATCGCATCTCATTTCTATGTTTCATGGTGAGACAATATGATTTGCGAAGTGTTATGTATTCCTCGTCTACACTTCAAATGAATGTAAATGCGACACTTCCTTGCAAGGAAATAGCGATTGCAGATGTCTACGTCTCGTAGCAATAGAGTTCATATGATTCTTAAAACGCGATATCGCATCTCATTTCTATGTTTCATGGTGAGACATAACATGATTTGCGAAGTGTTATGTATTCCTTGTCTACACTTCAAATGAATGTGAATGCGATACTTCCTCGCTAGGAAATAGCATTTGCAGATGTCTACGTATCGTAGCATTAGCTTTCTAATGCTTCTTAAAACGCGATATCGATTCTCATTTCTATGTTTCATGGTAAGATATAATATGATTTGCGAAGTGTCACGTATTCCTCGCCTACACTTCAAATGAATGTAAATGCGACAATTCCTTGCTAGGAAATAGCGTTTGCAGATGTCTACGTATCGAAGCAATAGAGTTCAAATGCTTCTTAAAACGAGATATTGCATCTCATATCTATGTTTCCTGATAAGATATAATATTTATTGCGAAGTGTTATGCATTCCTCGTCTACGATTCAAATGAATGTAAATGCGACACTTCCTTGCAAGCAAATAGCGTTTGCAGATGTCTACGTATCGTAGCAATAGAGTTCTTATGATTCTTAAAACGCGATATCGCATCTCATTTCTATGTTTCATGGTAAGATATAATATGATTTGCGAAGTATCATGTATTCCTCGTCTACACTTCAAATGAATGTAAATGCGACACTTCCTTGCTAGGAAATAGCGTCTGCAGATGTCTAGGTATCGTAGCAATAGAGTTCTAATGCTTCTTAAAACGCGATATCGCATCTCATTTCTAAGTTTCATGGTAAGATATAATATGATTTGCGAAGTATCATGTATTCCTTGTCTACACTTCAAATGAATGTAAATGCGACACTTCCTTGCTAGGAAATAGCGTCTGCAGATGTCTAGGTATCGTAGCAATAGAGTTCTAATGCTTCTTAAAACGCGATATCGCATCTCATTTCTATGTTTCATGGTAAGATATAATATGATTTGCGAAGTGTTATGTATTCCTCGTCTACACTTCAAATGAATGTAAATGCGACACTTCCTTGCAAGGAAATGGCGTTTGCAGATGTCTACGTATCGCAGCAATAGAGTTCTTATGATTCTTAAAACGCGATATCGCATCTCATTTCTATGTTTCATGGTAAGATATAATACGATTTGCGAAGTATCATGTATTCCTCGTCTACACTTCAAATGAATGTAAATGCGACACTTCCTTGCTAGGAAATAGCGTCTGCAGATGTCTAGGTATCGTAGCAATAGAGTTCTAATGCTTCTTAAAACGCGATATCGCATCTCATTTCTATGTTTCATGGTAAGACATAATATGATTTGCGAAGTGTTATGTATTCCTCGTCTACACTTCAAATGAATGTAAATGCGACACTTCCTTGCAAGGAAATAGCGATTGCAGATGTCTACGTCTCGTAGCAATAGAGTTCATATGATTCTTAAAACGCGATATCGCATCTCATTTCTATGTTTCATGGTGAGATATAACATGATTTGCGAAGTGTTATGTATTCCTTGTCTACACTTCAAATGAATGTGAATGCGATACTTCCTCGCTAGGAAATAGCATTTGCAGATGTCTACGTATCGTAGCAATAGCTTTCTAATGCTTCTTAAAACGCGATATCGATTCTCATTTCTATGTTTCATGGTAAGATATAATATGATTTGCGAAGTGTCACGTATTCCTCGCCTACACTTCAAATGTATGTAAATGCGACAATTCCTTGCTAGGAAATAGCGTTTGCAGATGTCTACGTATCGAAGCAATAGAGTTCAAATGCTTCTTAAAACGAGATATTGCATCTCATATCTATGTTTCCTGATAAGATATAATATTTATTGCGAAGTGTTATGCATTCCTCGTCTACGATTCAAATGAATGTAAATGCGACACTTCCTTGCAAGCAAATAGCGTTTGCAGATGTCTACGTATCGTAGCAATAGAGTTCTTATGATTCTTAAAACGCGATATCGCATCTCATTTCTATGTTTCATGGTAAGATATAATATGATTTGCGAAGTATCATGTATTCCTCGTCTACACTTCAAATGAATGTAAATGCGACACTTCCTTGCTAGGAAATAGCGTCTGCAGATGTCTAGGTATCGTAGCAATAGAGTTCTAATGCTTCTTAAAACGCGATATCGCATCTCATTTCTAAGTTTCATGGTAAGATATAATATGATTTGCGAAGTATCATGTATTCCTTGTCTACACTTCAAATGAATGTAAATGCGACACTTCCTTGCTAGGAAATAGCGTCTGCAGATGTCTAGGTATCGTAGCAATAGAGTTCTAATGCTTCTTAAAACGCGATATCGCATCTCATTTCTATGTTTCATGGTAAGATATAATATGATTTGCGAAGTATTGTGTATTCCTCGTCTACACTTCAAATGAATGTGAATGCGACACTTCCTCGCTTGGAAATGGCGTTTGCAGATGTCTACGTATCGTAGCAATAGATTTCTAATGCTTCTTAAAACGCGATATCGAATCTCATTTCTATGTTTCATGGTAAGATATAATATGATTTGCGAAGTGTTATGTATTCCTCGTCTACACTTCAAATGAATGTAAATGCGACACTTCCTCGCTAGGAAATAGCGTCTGCAGATGTCTAGGTATCGTAGCAATAGAGTTCTAATGCTCCTTAAAACGCGATATCGCATCTCATTTCTATGTTTCATGGTAAGATATAATATGATTTGCGAAGTGTTATGCATTCCTCGTCTACGATTCAAATGAATGTAAATGCGACACTTCCTTGCAAGGAAATAGCGATTGCAGATGTCTGCGTATCGTAGCAATAGAGTTCATATGATTCTTAAAACGCGATATCGCATCTCATTTCTATGTTTCATGGTAAGATATAATATGATTTGCGAAGTGTTATGTATTCCTCGTCTACACATCAAATGAATGTAAATGCGACACTTCCTCGCTAGGAAATAGCGTTTGCAGATGTCTACGTATCGAAGCAATAGAGTTCAAATGCTTCTTAAAACGCGATATCGCATCTCATTTCTATGTTTCATGGTAAGATATAATATCTATTGCGAAGTGTTATGCATTCCTCGTCTACGATTCAAATGAATGTAAATGCGACACTTCCTCGCTAGGAAATAGCGTTTGCAGATGTCTACGTATCGTAGCAATAGCTTTCTAATGCTTCTTAAAACGCGATATCGAATCTCATTTCTATGTTTCATGGTAAGATATAATATGATTTGCGAAGTGTTATGTATTCCTCGTCTACACTTCAAATGAATGTAAATGCGACACTTCCTTGCTAGGAAATAGCGTCTGCAGATGTCTAGGTATCGTAGCAATAGAGTTCTAATGCTACTTAAAACGCGATATCGCATCTCATTTCTATGTTTCATGGTAAGATATAACATGATTTGCGAAGTGTTATGTATTCCTCGTCTACACTTCAAATGAATGTGAATGCGATACTTCCTCGCTAGGAAATAGCGTTTGCAGATGTCTACGTATCGTAGCAATAGCTTTCTAATGCTTCTTAAAACGCGATATCGAATCTCATTTCTATGTTTCATGGTAAGATATAATATGATTTGCGAAGTGTTATGTATTCCTCGTCTACACTTCAAATGAATGTAAATGCGACACTTCCTCGCTAGGAAATAGCGTTCGCAGATGTCTACGTATCGAAGCAATAGAGTTCAAATGATTCTTAAAACGCGATATCGCATCTCATTTCTATGTTTCATGGTAAGATATAATATGATTTGCGAAGTATCATGTATTCCTCGTCTACACTTCAAATGAATGTAAATGCGACACTTCCTTGCTAGGAAATAGCGTCTGCAGATGTCTAGGTATCGTTGCAATAGAGTTCTAATGCTTCTTAAAACGCGATATCGCATCTCATTTCTATGTTTCATGGTAAGATATAATATGATTTGCGAAGTGTTATGTACTCCTCGTCTACACTTCAAATGAATGTAAATGCGACACTTCCTTGCAAGGAAATAGCGATTGCAGATGTCTACGTATCGCAGCAATAGAGTTCTTGTGATTCTTAATACGCGATATCGCATCTCATTTCTATGTTTCATGGTAAGATATAATATGATTTGCGAAGTATCATGTATTCCTTGTCTACACTTCAAATGAATGTAAATGCGACACTTCCTTGCTAGGAAATAGCGTCTGCAGATGTCTACGTCTCGTAGCAATAGAGTTCATATGATTCTTAAAACGCGATATCGCATCTCATTTCTATGTTTCATGGTAAGATATAACATGATTTGCGAAGTGTTATATATTCCTTGTCTACACTTCAAATGAATGTGAATGCGATACTTCCTCGCTAGGAAATATCATTTGCACATGTCTACGTATAGTTGCAATAGCTTTCTAATGCTTCTTAAAACGCGATATCGATTCTCATTTCTATGTTTCATGGTAAGATATAATATGATTTGCGAAGTGTCACGTATTCCTCGCCTACACTTCAAATGAATGTAAATGCGACACTTCCTTGCTAGGAAATAGCGTTTGCAGATGTCTACGTATCGAAGGAATAGTGTTCAAATGCTTCTTAAAACGAGATATTGCATCTCATATCTATGTTTCCTGATAAGATATAATATTCATTGCGAAGTGTTATGTAATCCTCGTCTACACATCAACTAAATGTAAATGCGCACTTCCTTGCAAGGAAATAGCGTTTGCAGATGTCAACGTATCGTAGCAATAGAGTTCTTATGATTCTTAAAACGCGATATCGCATCTCATTTCTATGTTTCATGGTAAGATATAATATGATTTGCGAAGTGTTATGTGTTCCTCGTCTACACATCAACTAAATGTAAATGTGCACTTCCTTGCAAGGTAATAGCGATTGCAGATGTCTACGTCTCGTAGCAATAGTGTTCTAATGCTTCATAAAACGCGATATCGCATCTCATTTCCATGTTCCATGGTAAGATATAATATGATTTGCGAGGTGTCATGTATTCCTCGTCTACACTACAAATGATTGAAAATGCGATACTTCCTTGCTAGGAAATAGCGTCTGCAGATGTCTAGGTATCGTAGCAATAGAGTTCTAATGCTTCTTAAAACGCGATATCGCATCTCATTTCTATGTTTCATGGTAAGATATAATATGATTTGCGAAGTGTTATGTATTCCTCGTCTACACTTCAAATGAATGTAAATGCGACACTTCCTTGCAAGGAAATAGCGATTGCAGATGTCTACGTCTCGTAGCAATAGAGTTCTTATGATTCTTAAAACGCTATATCGCATCTCATCTCTATGTTTCATGGTAAGATATAATATGATTTGCGAAGTATCATGTATTCCTCGTCTACACTTCAAATGAATGTAAATGCGACACTTCCTTGCTAGGAAATAGCGTCTGCAGATGTCAAGGTATCGTAGCAATAGAGTTCTAATGCTTCTTAAAACGCGATATCGCATCTCATTTCTATGTTTCATGGTAAGATATAATATGATTTGCGAAGTGTTATGTATTCCTCGTCTACACTTCAAATGAATGTAAATGCGACACTTCCTTGCAAGGAAATAGCGATTGCTAATGTCTACGTCTCGTAGCAATAGTGTTCTAATGCTTCATAAAACGCGATATAGCATCTCATTTCCATGTTTCATGGTAAGATATAATATGATTTGCGAAGTGTCATGTATTCCTCGTCTACACTACAAATGATTGTAAATGCGATACTTCCTTGCTAGGAAATAGCGTCTGCAGATGTCTAGGTATCGTAGCAATAGAGTTCTAATGCTTCTTAAAACGCAATATCGCATCTCATTTCTATGTTTCATGGTAAGATATAATATGATTTGCGAAGTGTCACGTATTCCTCGCCTACACTTCAAATGAATGTAAATGCGACACTTCCTTGCTAGGAAATAGCGTCTGCAGATGTCAACGTATCGTAGCAATAGAGTTCTTATGATTCTTAAAACGCGATATCGCATCTCATTTCTATGTTTCATAGTAAGATATAACATGATTTGCGAAGTGTTATATATTCCTTGTCTACACTTCAAATGAATGTGAATGCGATACTTCCTCGCTAGGTAATATCATTTGCACATGTCTACGTATAGTTGCAATAGCTTTCTAATGCTTCTTAAAACGCGATATCGATTCTCATTTCTATGTTTCATGGTAAGATATAATATGATTTGCGAAGTGTCACGTATTCCTCGCCTACACTTCAAATGAATGTAAATGCGACACTTCCTTGCTAGGAAATAGCGTTTGCAGATGTCTACGTGTCGAAGGAATAGTGTTCAAATGCTTCTTAAAACGACATATTGCATCTCATATCTATGTTTCCTGATAAGATATAATATTCATTGCGAAGTGTTATGCATTCCTCGTCTACACTTCAAATGAATGTAAATGCGACACTTCCTTGCAAGAAAATAGCGATTGCAGATGTCTACGTCTCGTAGCAATAGAGTTCATATGATTCTTAAAACGCGATATCGCATCTCATTTCTATGTTTCATGGTAAGATATAATATGATTTGCGAAGTGTTATGTAATCCTCGTCTACACATCAACTAAATGTAAATGCGCACTTCCTTGCAAGGAAATAGCGTTTGCAGATGTCAACGTATCGTAGCAATAGAGTTCTTATGATTCTTAAAACGCGATATCGCATCTCATTTCTATGTTTCATGGTAAGATATAATATGATTTGCGAAGTGTTATGTATTCCTCGTCTACACATCAACTAAATGTAAATGTGCACTTCCTTGCAAGGTAATAGCGATTGCAGATGTCTACGTCTCGTAGCAATAGTGTTCTAATGCTTCATAAAACGCGATATCGCATCTCATTTCCATGTTCCATGGTAAGATATAATATGATTTGCGAAGTGTCATGTATTCCTCGTCTACACTACAAATGATTGAAAATGCGATACTTCCTTGCTAGGAAATAGCGTCTGCAGATGTCTAGGTATCGTAGCAATAGAGTTCTAATGCTTCTTAAAACGCGATATCGCATCTCATTTCTATGTTTCATGGTAAGATATAATATGATTTGCGAAGTGTTATGTATTCCTCGTCTACACTTCAAATGAATGTAAATGCGACACTTCCTTGCAAGGAAATAGCGATTGCAGATGTCTACGTCTCGTAGCAATAGAGTTCATATGATTCTTAAAACGCGATATCGCATCTCATTTCTATGTTTCATGGTGAGATATAACATGATTTGCGAAGTGTTATGTATTCCTTGTCTACACTTCAAATGAATGTGAATGCGATACTTCCTCGCTAGGAAATAGCATTTGCAGATGTCTACGTATCGTAGCAATAGCTTTCTAATGCTTCTTAAAACGCGATATCGATTCTCATTTCTATGTTTCATGGTAAGATATAATATGATTTGCGAAGTGTCACGTATTCCTCGCCTACACTTCAAATGAATGTAAATGCGACAATTCCTTGCTAGGAAATAGCGTTTGCAGATGTCTACGTATCGAAGCAATAGAGTTCAAATGCTTCTTAAAACGAGATATTGCATCTCATATCTATGTTTCCTGATAAGATATAATATTTATTACGAAGTGTTATGCATTCCTCGTCTACGATTCAAATGAATGTAAATGCGACACTTCCTTGCAAGCAAATAGCGTTTGCAGATGTCTACGTATCGTAGCAATAGAGTTCTTATGACTCTTAAAACGCGATATCGCATCTCATTTCTATGTTTCATGGTAAGATATAATATGATTTGCGAAGTATCATGTATTCCTCGTCTACACTTCAAATGAATGTAAATGCGACACTTCCTTGCTAGGAAATAGCGTCTGCAGATGTCTAGGTATCGTAGCAATAGAGTTCTAATGCTTCTTAAAACGCGATATCGCATCTCATTTCTAAGTTTCATGGTAAGATATAATATGATTTGCGAAGTATCATGTATTCCTTGTCTACACTTCAAATGAATGTAAATGCGACACTTCCTTGCTAGGAGATAGCGTCTGCAGATGTCTAGGTATCGTAGCAATAGAGTTCTAATGCTTCTTAAAACGCGATATCGCATCTCATTTCTATGTTTCATGGTAAGATATAATATGATTTGCGAAGTATTGTGTATTCCTCGTCTACACTTCAAATGAATGTGAATGCGACACTTCCTCGCTTGGAAATGGCGTTTGCAGATGTCTACGTATCGTAGCAATAGATATCTAATGCTTCTTAAAACGCGATATCGCATCTCATTTCTATGTTTCATGGTAAGATATAATATGATTTGCGAAGTGTCATGTATTCCACGTCTACACTTCAAATGAATGTAAATGCGACACTACCTTGCAAGGAAATAGCGTTTGCAGATGTCTACGTATCGTAGCAATAGAGTTCTAATGCTTCTTAAAACGCGATATCGCATCTCATTTCTATGTTTCATAGTAAAATATAATATGATTTGCGAAGTGTTATGTATTCCTCGTCTACACTTCAAATGAATGTAAATGCGACACTACTTTGCTAGGAAATAGCGTTTGCAAATGTCTACCTATCATAGCAATAGTGCTCTAATGCTTCTTAAAACGCGATATCGCATCTCATTTCTATGTTTCATGGTAAGATATAACATGATTTGCGAAGTGTCATGTATTCCTCGTCTACACTACAAATAAATGTAAATGCGATACTTCCTTGCTAGGAAATAGCGTCTGCAGATGTCTAGGTATCGTAGCAATAGAGTTCTAATGCTTCTTAAAACGCGATATCGCATCTCATTTCTATGTTTCATGGTAAGATATAATATGATTTGCGAAGTGTCACGTATTCCTCGCCTACACTTCAAATGAATGTAAATGCGACACTTCCTTGCAAGGAAATAGCGTTTGCAGATGTCTACGTATCGTAGCAACAGAGTTCTTATGATGCTTAAAACGCGATATCGCATCTCATTTCTATGTTTCATGGTAAGATATAATATGATTTGCGAAGTATCATGTATTCCTCGTCTACACTTCAAATGAATGTAAATGCGACACTTCCTTGCTAGGAAATAGCGTCTGCAGATGTCTAGGTATCGTAGCAATAGAGTTCAAATGCTTCTTAAAACGCGATATCGCTTCTCATTTCTATGTTTCATGGTAAGATATAATATGATTTGCGAAGTGTTATGTATTGCTCGTCTACACTTCAAATGAATGTAAATGCGACACTTCCTTGCAAGGAAATAGCGATTGCAGATGTCTACGTCTCGTAGCAATAGAGTTCATATGATTCTTAGAACGCGATATCGCATCTCATTTCTATGTTTCATGGTAAGATATAACATGATTTGCGAAGTGTTATGTATTCCTTGTCTACACTTCAAATGAATGTGAATGCGATACTTCCTCGCTAGGAAATAGCATTTGCAGATGTCTAGGTATCGTAGCAATAGAGTTCTAATGCTTCTTAAAACGCGATATCGCATCTCATTTCAATGTTTCATGGTAAGGTATAATATGATTTGCGAAGTGTTATGTATTCCTCGTCTACACTTCAAATGAATGTAAATGCGACACTTCCTTGCAAGGAAATGGCGATTGCAGATGTCTACGTCTCGTAGCAATAGAGTTCATATGATTCTTAAAACTAGATATCGCATCTCATTTCTATGTTTCATGGTAAGATATAACATGATTTGCGAAGTGTCATGTATTCCTCGTCTACACTACAAATGAATGTAAATGCGATACTTCCTTGCTAGGAAATAGCGTCTGCAGATGTCTAGGTATCGCAGCAATAGAGTTCTAATGCTTCTTAAAACGCGATATCGCATCTCATTTCTATGTTTCATGGTAAGATATAATATGATTTGCGAAGTGTCACGTATTCCTCGCCTACACTTCAAATGAATGTAAATGCGACACTTCCTTGCTAGGAAATAGCGTTTGCAGATGTCTACGTATCGAAGCAATAGAGTTCAAATGCTTCTTAAAACGAGATATTGCATCTCATATCTATGTTTCCTGATAACATATAATATTCATTGCGAAGTGTTATGCATTCCTTGTCTACGATTCAAATGAATGTAAATGCGACACTTCCTTGCAAGGAAATAGCGTTTGCAGATGTCTACGTATCGTAGCAATAGAGTTCTTATGATGCTTAAAACGCGATATCGCATCTCATTTCTATGCTTCATGGTAAGATATAATATGATTTGCGAAGTGTTATGTATTCCTCGTCTACACTTCAAATGAATGTAAATGCGACACTCCCTTGCTAGGAAATAGCGCCTGCAGATGTCTAGGTATCGTAGCAATAGAGTTCTAATGCTTCTTAAAACGCGATATCGCATCTCATTTCTATGTTACATGGTAAGATATAATATGATTTGCGAAGTATCATGTATTCCTCGTCTACACTTCAAATGAATGTAAATGCGACTCTTTCTTGCAAGGAAATAGCGTTTGCAGATGTCTACGTATCGAATCAATAGAGTTCAAATGCTTCCTAAAACGAGATATTGCACCTCATATCTATGTTTCATGATAAGATATAACATTCATTGCGAAGTGTATGCATCCTCGTCTACGATTCAAATGGATGTAATTGGGACACTTCCTTGCTAGGAAATAGCGTTTGCAGATGTCTACGTATCGAAGCAATAGATTTCAAATGCTTCTTAAAACAAGATATCGCATCCCAATTCTATGTTTCATGATAAGATGTAATATTCATTGCGAAGTGTCATGTATTCCACGTCTACGCTTCAAATGAATGTAAATGCGCCACTACCTTGCAAGGAAATAGCGTTTGCAGATGTCTACGTATCGTAGCAATAGAGTCCTAATGCTTCTTAAAACGCGATATCGCATCTCATTTCTATGTTTCATAGTAAGATATAATATGATTTGCGAAGTGTTATGTATTCCTCGTCTACACTTCAAATGAATGTAAATGCGACACTTCCTTGCAAGGAAATGGCGATTGCAGATGTCTACGTCTCGTAGCAATAGAGTTCATATGATTCTTAAAACTCGATATCGCATCTCATTTCTATGTTTCATGGTAATATATAACATGGTTTGCGAAGTGTTATGTATTCCTTGTCTACACTTCAAATGAATGTAAATGCGACACTTCCTTGCTAGGAATTAGCGTTTGCAGATGTCTACGTATCGAAGCAATACAGTTCAAATGCTTCTTAAGACGAGATATTCAATCTCATATCTATGTTTCCTGATAAGATATAATATTCATTGCGAAGTGTTATGCATTCCTCGTCTACGATTCAAAATGAATGTAAGCGACACTTCCTTGCTAGGAAATAGCGTCTGCAGATGTCTAGGTATCGTAGCAATAGAGTTCTAATGCTTCTTAAAACGCGATATCGCATCTCATTTCAATGTTTCATGGTAAGGTATAATATGATTTGCGAAGTGTTATGTATTCCTCGTCTACACTTCAAATGAATGTAAATGCGACACTTCCTTGCAAGAAATGGCGATTGCAGATGTCTACGTCCTCGTAGCAATAGAGTTCATATGATTCTTAAAACTAGATATCGCATCTCATTTCTATGTTTCATGGTAAGATATAACATGATTTGCGAAGTGTTATGTATTCCTTGTCTACACTTCAAATGAATGTGAATGCGATACTTCCTCGCTAGGAAATAGCGTTTGCAGATGTCTACGTATCGTAGCAATAGCTTTCTAATGCTTCTTAAAACGCGATATCGCATCTCATTTCTATGTTTCATGGTAAGATATAACATGATTTGCGAAGTGTTATGTATTCCTTGTCTACATTTTAAATGAATGTGAATGCGACACTTCCTCGCTAGGAAATAGCGTTTGCAGATGTCTACGTATCGTAGCAATAGCTTTCTAATGCTTCTTAAAACCGCGATATCGCATCTCATTTCTATGTTTCATGGTAAGATATATTATGATTTGCGAAGTATCATGTATTCCTCGTCTACACTTCAAATGAATGTAAACGCGACACTTCCATGCAAGGAAATGGCGATTGCAGATGTCCACGAATCGTAGCAATAGAGTTCATATGATTCTTAAAACGCGATATCGCATCTCATTTCAATGTTTCATGGTAATATATAACATGATTTGCGAAGTGTTATGTATTCCTCGTCTACACTTCAAATGAATGTGAATTCGATACTTCCTCGCTAGGAATAGCGTTTGCAGATGTCTACGTATCGTAGCAATAGCTTTCTAATGCTTCTTAAAACACGATATCGCATCTCATTTCTATGTTTCATGGTAAGATATAATATGAATTGCGAAGTGTTATGTATTCCTCGCCTACACTTCAAATGAATGTAAATGCGACACTTCCTTGCAAGGATATAGCGTTTGCAGATGTCTACGTATCGTAGCAATAGAGTTCATATGATTCTATAAACGCGATATCGCATCTCATTCTATGTTTCATGTTAAGATATAACATGATTTGCGAAGTGTTATGTATTCCTCCTCTACACTTCAAATGAATGTGAATGCGATACTTCCTCGCTAGGAAATAGCGTTTGCAGATGTCTACGTATCGTAGCAATAGTTTCTAATGCTTCTTAAAACGCGATATCGAATCAAATTTCTATGTTTCATGGAAAGATATAATATGATTTGCGACGTGTCATGTATTCCTCGTCTACACATCAAATGAATGTAAATGCGACACTTCCTTGCAAAGGAAATAGCGTTTGCAGATGTCTACGTATCGAAGCCAATAGAGTTTCAAATGCTTCTTAAAACGCGATACTGCATCTCGTTTCTATGTTTCATGGTAAGATGTCATATGATTTGCGAAGTATTGTGTATTCCTCGTCTACACTTCAAATGAATGTAAATGCGACACTTCCCTTGCCTAGGAAATAGCGTCTGCAGATGTCTACGTATCGTAGCAATAGCTTTCTAATGCTTCTTAATACGCGATATCGAATCTCATTTCTATGTTTCATGGTAAGATATAATATGATTTGCGAAGTATCATGTATTCCTCGTCTACACATCAAATGAATGTAAATGCGACACTTCCTTGCTAGAAATAGCGTCTGCAGATGTCTAGGTATCGTAGCAATAGTGTTCTAATGCTTCTTAAAACGCGATATCGCATCTCATTTCTATGTTTCATGGAAAGTTATAATATGATTTGCGAAGTGTCATGTATTCCTCGTCTACCTTCAAATGAATGTAAATGCGACACTTCCTTGCTAGGAAAAAGCGTCTGCAGATGTCTAGGTATCGTAGCAAAAGAGTTCTAATGCTTCTTAAAACGCGATATCGCATCTCATTTCTATGTTTCATGGAAAGTTATAATATGATTTGCGAAGTGTCATGTATTCCTCGTCTACACTTCAAATGAATGTAAATGCGACACTTCCTTGCTAGGAAATAGCGTCTGCAGATGTCTGGTTATCGTAGCAATAGAGTTCTAATGCTTCTTAAAACGCGATATCGCATTTCATTTCTATGTTTCATGGTAAGATATAATATGATTTGCGAAGTGTTATGTATTCTCGTCTACACTTCAAATGAATGTAAACGCGACACTTCCTTGCAAGGAAATGGCGATTGCAGATGTGTACGTATAGTAGCAATAGAGTTCATATGATTCTTAAAACGCGATATCGCTTCTCATTTCTATGTTTCATGGTAAGATATAATATGATTTGCGAAGTGTTATGTATTCCTCGTCTACACTTCAAATGAATGTAAACGCGACACTTCCTTGCAAGGAAATGGCGATTGCAGATGTCTACGTATCGTTGCAATTGTGTTCATATGATTCTTAAAACGCGATATCGCATCTCATTTCTATGTTTCATGGTAATATATAACATGTTTGCGAAGTGTTATGTATTCCTTGTCTACACTTCAAATGAATGTAAATGCGACACTTCCTTGCTAGGAATTAGCGTTTGCAGATGTCTACGTATCGAAGCAATACAGTTCAAATGCTTCTTAAGACGAGATATTCAATCTCATATCTATGTTTCCTGATAAGATATAATATTCATTGCGAAGTGTTATGCATTCCTCGTCTACGATTCAAATGAATGTAAATGCGACACTTCCTTGCTAGGAAATAGCGTCTGCAGATGTCTAGGTATCGTAGCAATAGAGTTCTAATGCTTCTTAAAACGCGATATCGCATCTCATTTCAATGTTTCATGGTAAGGTATAATATGATTTGCGAAGTGTTATGTATTCCTCGTCTACACTTCAAATGAATGTAAATGCGACACTTCCTTGCAAGGAAATGGCCGATTGCAGATGTCTACGTCTCGTAGCAATAGAGTTCATATGATTCTTAAAACTAGATATCGCATCTCATTTCTATGTTTCATGGTAAGATATAACATGATTTGCGAAGTGTTATGTATTCCTTGTCTACACTTCAAATGAATGTGAATGCGATACTTCCTCGCTAGGAAATAGCGTTTGCAGATGTCCTACGTATCGTAGCAATAGCTTTCTAATGCTTCTTAAAACGCGATATCGCATCTCATTTCTATGTTTCATGGTAAGATATAACATGATTTGCGAAGTGTTATGTATTCCTTGTCTACACTTTAAATGAATGTGAATGCGACACTTCCTCGCTAGGAAATAGCGTTTGCAGATGTCTACGTATCGTAGCAATAGCTTTCTAATGCTTCTTAAAACGCGATATCGCATCTCATTTCTATGTTTCATGGTAAGATATATTATGATTTGCGAAGTATCATGTATTCCTCGTCTACACTTCAAATGAATGTAAACGCGACACTTCCATGCAAGGAAATGGCGATTGCAGATGTCCACGAATCGTAGCAATAGAGTTCATATGATTCTTAAAACGCGATATCGCATCTCATTTCAATGTTTCATGGTAATATATAACATGATTTGCGAAGTGTTATGTATTCCTCGTCTACACTTCAAATGAATGTGAATTCGATACTTCCTCGCTAGGAAATAGCGTTTGCAGATGTCTACGTATCGTAGCAATAGCTTTCTAATGCTTCTTAAAACACGATATCGCATCTCATTTCTATGTTTCATGGTAAGATATAATATGAATTGCGAAGTGTTATGTATTCCTCGCCTACACTTCAAATGAATGTAAATGCGACACTTCCTTGCAAGGATATAGCGTTTGCAGATGTCTACGTATCGTAGCAATAGAGTTCATATGATTCTTAAAACGCGATATCGCATCTCATTCTATGTTTCATGTTAAGATATAACATGATTTGCGAAGTGTTATGTATTCCTCCTCTACACTTCAAATGAATGTGAATGCGATACTTCCTCGCTAGGAAATAGCGTTTGCAGATGTCTACGTATCGTAGCAATAGGTTTCTAATGCTTCTTAAAACGCGATATCGAATCAAATTTCTATGTTTCATGGAAAGATATAATATGATTTGCGACGTGTCATGTATTCCTCGTCTACACATCAAATGAATGTAAATGCGACACTTCCTTGCAAGGAAATAGCGTTTGCAGATGTCTACGTATCGAAGCAATAGAGTTCAAATGCTTCTTAAAACGCGATACTGCATCTCGTTTCTATGTTTCATGGTAAGATGTAATATGATTTGCGAAGTATTGTGTATTCCTCGTCTACACTTCAAATGAATGTAAATGCGACACTTCCTTGCTAGGAAATAGCGTCTGCAGATGTCTACGTATCGTAGCAATAGCTTTCTAATGCTTCTTAATACGCGATATCGAATCTCATTTCTATGTTTCATGGTAAGATATAATATGATTTGCGAAGTATCATGTATTCCTCGTCTACACATCAAATGAATGTAAATGCGACACTTCCTTGCTAGGAAATAGCGTCTGCAGATGTCTAGGTATCGTAGCAATAGTGTTCTAATGCTTCTTAAAACGCGATATCGCATCTCATTTCTATGTTTCATGGAAAGTTATAATATGATTTGCGAAGTGTCATGTATTCCTCGTCTACACTTCAAATGAATGTAAATGCGACACTTCCTTGCTAGGAAAAAGCGTCTGCAGATGTCTAGGTATCGTAGCAAAAGAGTTCTAATGCTTCTTAAAACGCGATATCGCATCTCATTTCTATGTTTCATGGAAAGTTATAATATGATTTGCGAAGTGTCATGTATTCCTCGTCTACACTTCAAATGAATGTAAATGCGACACTTCCTTGCTAGGAAATAGCGTCTGCAGATGTCTGGTTATCGTAGCAATAGAGTTCTAATGCTTCTTAAAACGCGATATCGCATCTCATTTCTATGTTTCATGGTAAGATATAATATGATTTGCGAAGTGTTATGTATTCCTCGTCTACACTTCAAATGAATGTAAACGCGACACTTCCTTGCAAGGAAATGGCGATTGCAGATGTGTACGTATAGTAGCAATAGAGTTCATATGATTCTTAAAACGCGATATCGCTTCTCATTTCTATGTTTCATGGTAAGATATAATATGATTTGCGAAGTGTTATGTATTCCTCGTCTACACTTCAAATGAATGTAAACGCGACACTTCCTTGCAAGGAAATGGCGATTGCAGATGTCTACGTATCGTTGCAATTGTGTTCATATGATTCTTAAAACGCGATATCGCATCTCATTTCTATGTTTCATGGTAAGATATAACATGATTTGCGAAGTGTTATGTATTCCTCGTCTACACTTCAAATGAATGTGAATGCGATACTTCCTCGCTAGGAAATAGCGTTTGCAGATGTCTACGTATCGTAGCAATAGCTTTCTAATGCTTCTTAAAACGCGATATCGAATCTCATTTCTATGTTTCATGGTAAGATATAATATTTATTACGAAGTGTTATGCATTCCTCGTCTACGATTCAAATGAACGTAAATGCGACACTTCTTTGCTAGGAAATAGCGTTTGCAAATGTCTACCTATCGTAGCAACAGTGTTCTAATGCTTCTTAAAACGCGATATCGCATCTCATTTCTATGGTCCATGGTAAGATATAACATGATTTGCGAAGTATCATGTATTCCTCGTCTACACTTCAAATGAATGTAAATGCGACACTTCCTTGCTAGGAAATAGCGTCTGCAGATGTCTAGGTATCGTAGCAATAGAGTTCTAATGCTTCTTAAAACGCGATATCGCATCCCATTTCTGTGTTTCATGGTAAGATATAATATGATTTGCGAAGTATCATGTATTCCTCGTCTGCACTTCAAATGAATGTAAATGCGACACTTCCTAGCTAGGAAGTAACGTCTGCAGATGTATAGGTATCGTAGAAATAGAGTTCTAATGCTTCTTAAAACGCGATATCGCATCTCATTTCTATGTTTCATGGTAAGATATAACATGATTTGCGAAGTTTTATGTATTCCTCGTCTACACTTCAAATGAATGTGAATGCGATACTTCCTCGCTAGGAAATAGCGTTTGCAGATGTCTACGTATCGATGCAATAGAGTTCAAATGCTTCTTAAAACGCGATATCGAATCTCATCTCTATGTTTCATGGTAAGATATAATATAATTTGCGAAGAATCACATATTCCTCGTCTACACTTCAAATGAATGTAAATGCGACACTTCTCTGCTAGGAAATAGCGTTTGCAAATGTCTACCTATCGTAGCATTAGTGTTCTAATGCTTCTTAAAACGCGATATGGCATCTCATTTCTATGTTTCATGGAAAGATATAATATGATTTGCGAAGTGTCATGTATTCCTCGTCTACACTTCAAATGAATGTAAATGCGACACTTCCTTGCTAAAAAATAGCGTCTGCAGATGTCTAGGTATCGTAGCATAAGTGTTCTAATGCTTCTTGAAACGCGATATCGCTTCTCATTTCTATGTTTCATGGTAAGATATAATATGATTTGCGATGTGTTATGCATTCCTCGTCTACACTTCAAATGAATGTAAACGCGACACTTCCTTGCAAGGAAATGGCGATTGCAGATGTCTACCTATCGTTGCAATAGTGTTCATATGATTCTTAAAACGCGATATCGCATCTCATTTCTATGTTTCATGGTAAGATGTAACATGAATTGCGAAGTGTTATGTATTCCTCGTCTACACTTCAAATGAATGTGAATGCGATACTTCCTCGCTAGGAAATAGCGTTTGCAGATGTCTACGTATCGTAGCAATAGCTTACTAATTCTTCTTAAAACGCGATATCGCATCACATTTCTATGTTTCATGGTAAGATATAATATTCATTGCGAAGTGTTATGCATTCCTCGTCTACGATTCAAATGAATGTAAATGCAACACTTCTTCGCTAGGAAATAGCGTTTGCAAATGTCTACCTATCGTAGCAATAGTGTTCTAATGCTTCTTAAAACGAGATATTGCATCTCATATCTATGTTTCATGATAAGATATAATATTCATTGCGAAGTGTTATGCATTCCTCGTCTACGATTCAAATGAACGTAAATGCGACACTTCCTTGCAAGGAAATAGCGTCTGCAGATGTCTACGTATCGTAGCAATAGATTTCTAATGCTTCTTAAAACGCGATATCGCATCTCATTTCTATGTTTCATGGTAAGATATAATATGATTTGCGAAGTATCATGTATTCCTCGTCTACACTTCAAATGAATGTAAATGCGACACTTCCTTGCTAGGAAATAGCGTCTGCAGATGTCTACGTATCGTAGCAATAGATTTCTAATGCTTCCTAAAACGCGATATCGCATCTCATTTCTATGTTTCATGGTAAGATATAATATGATTTGCGAAGCGTCATGTATTCCTTGTCTACACTTCAAATGAATGTAAATGCGACACATCCTTGCTAGGAAATAGCGTCAGCAGATGTCTAGTTATCGTAGCAATAGTGTTCTAATGCTCCTTAAAACGCGATATCGCATCTCATTTCTATATTTCATGGTAAGATATAATATGATTTGCGAAGTGTCATGTATTCCTCGTCTACACTTCAAATGAATGTAAATGCGACACATCCTTGCTAGGAAATAGCGTCTGCAGATGTCTAGGTATCGTAGCAATAGAGTTCTAAAACTTCTTAAAGCGCGATATAGCATCTCATTTCTATGTTTCAAGGTAAGATATAATATGATTTGCGAAGTGTTATGTATTCCTCGTCTACACTTCAAATGAATGTAAATGCGACACTTCCTTGCAAGGAAATAGCGATTGCAGATGTCTACGTATCGTAGCAATAGAGTTCATATGATTGTTAAAGCGCGATATCGTATCTCATTTCTATGTTTCATGGTAAGATATAACATGATTTGCAAAGTGTTATGTATTCCTCGTCTGCACTTCAAGTGGATGTAAATGCGACACTTCCTTGCTAGGAAATAGCGTGTGCAGATGTCTAGGTATCGTAGAAATACTGTTCTAATGCTTCTTAAAACGCGATATCGCATCTCAATTCTATGTTTCATGGTAAGATATAACATGATTTGCGAAGTGTTATGTATTCCTCGTCTACACTTCAAATGAATGTAAATGCGACACTTCCTTGCTAGTAAATAGCGTCTGCAGATGTCTAGGTATCGTAGCAATAGAGTTCTAAAACTTCTTAAAGCCGATATAGCATCTCATTTCTATGTTTCATGGTAAGATGTAATATGATTTGCGAAGTGTTATGTATTCCTCGTCTACACTTCAAATGAATGTAAATGCGACACTTCCTTGCTAGGAAATAGCGTCTGCAGATGTCTACGTATCGTAGCAATAGAGTTCATATGATTCTTAAAACGCGATATCGCATCTCATTTCTATGTTTCATTGTAAGATATAACATGATTTGCGAAGTGTCCTGTATTACTCGTCTACACTTCAAATGAATGTGAATGCGATACTTCCTCGCTAAGAAATAGCGTTTGCAGATTCCTACGTATCGTAGCAATAGCTTTCTAATGCTTCTTAAAACGCGATATCGAATCTCATTTCTATGTTTCATGGTAAGATATAATATTCATTACGAAGTGTTATGCATTCCTCGTCTACGATTCAAATGAATGTAAATGCGACACTTCTTTGCTAGGAAATAGCGTTTGCAAATGTCTACCTGTCGTAGCAATAGTGTTCTAATGCTTCTTAAAACGCGATATCGCATCTCATTTCTATGGTCCATGGTAAGATATAACATGATTTGCGAAGTATCATGTATTCCTCGTCTACACTTCAAATGAATGTAAATGCGACACTTCCTTGCTAGGAAATAGCGTCTGCAGATGTCTAGGTATCGTAGCAATAGAGTTCTAATGCTTCTTAAATCGCGATATCGCATCCCATTTCTATGTTTCATGGTAAGATATAATATGATTTGCAAAGTATCATGTATTCCTCGTCTGCACTTCAAATGAATGTAAATGCGACACTTCCTAGCTAGGAAATAGCGTCTGCAGATGTCTAGGTATCGTAGCAATAGAGTTCTAATGCTTCTTAAAACGCGATATCGCATCTCATTTCTATGTTTCATGGTAAGATATAACATGATTTGCGAAGTGTTATGTATTCCTCGTCTACACTTCAAATGAATGTGAATGCGATACTTCCTCGCTAGTAAATAGCGTTTGCAGATGTCTACGTATCGTAGCAATAGCTTTCTAATTCTTCTTAAAACGCAATATCGCATCACATTTCTATGTTTCATGGTAAGATATAATATTCATTACGAAGTGTTATGCATTCCTCGTCTACGATTCAAATGAATGTAAATGCGACACTTCTTCGCTAGGAAATAGCGTTTGCAAATGTCTACCTATCGTAGCAATAGTGTTCTAATGCTTCTTAAAACGAGATATTGCATCTCATATCTATGCTTCATGATAAGATATAATATTCATTGCGAAGTGTTATGCATTCCTCGTCTACGATTCAAATGAACGTAAATGCGACTCTTCCTTGCAAGGAAATAGCGTCTGCAGATGTCTACGTATCGTAGCAATAGATTTCTAATGCTTCTTAAAACGCGATATCGCATCTCATTTCTATGTTTCATGGTAAGATATAATGTGATTTGCGAAGTATCATGTTTTCCTCGTCTACACTTCAAATGAATGTAAATGCGACACTTCCTTGCTAGGAAATAGCGTCTGCAGATGTCTAGGTATCGTAGCAATAGAGTTCTAATGCTTCTTAAAACGCGATATCGCATCTCATCTCTATGTTTCATGGTAAGATATAATATGATTTGCGAAGTATCATGTATTCCTCGTCTACACTTCAAATGGATGTAAATGCGACACTTCCTTGCTAGGAAATAGTGTGTGCAGATGTCTAGGTATCGTAGAAATACTGTTCTAATGCCTCTTAAAACGCGATATCGCATCTCAATTCTATGTTTCATGGTAAGATATAACATGATTTGCGAAGTGTTATGTATTCCTCGTCTACACTTCAAATGAATGTAAATGCGACACTTCCTTGCAAGGAAATAGCGTCTGCAGATGTCTACGTATCGTAGCAATAGATTTCTAATGCTTCTTAAAACGCGATATCGCATCTCATTTCTATGTTTCATGGTAAGATATAATATGATTTGCGAAGTGTCATGTATTCCTCGTCTACACTTCAAATGAATGTGAATGCGATACTTCCTTGCTAGGAAATAGCGTCTGTAGATGCCTAGGTATCGTAGCAATAGAGTTCTAATGCTTCTTAAAACTCGATATCGCATCTCATTTCTATGTTTCATGGTAAGATGTAATATGATTTGCGAAGTATCATGTATTCCCCGTCTACACTTCAAATGAATGTAAATGCGACACTTCCTTGCTAGGAAATAGCGATTGCAGATGTCTACGTATCGTAGCAATAGAGTTCTTATGATTCTTAAAACGCGATATTGCATCTCATTTCTATGTTTCATGGTAAGATATAATATGATTTGCGAAGTGTTATGTATTCCTCGTCTACACTTCAAATGAATGTGAATGCGACACTTCCTCGCTAGGAAATAGCGTTTGCAGATGTCTACGTATCGTAGCAATAGAGTTCTAATGCATCTTAAAACGCGATATCGCATCTCATTTCTATGTTCATGGTAAGATATAATATGATTTGCGAAGTGTCATGTATTCCTCGTCTACACTTCAAATGAATGTAAATGCGACACTTCCTTGCAAGGAAATAGCGTTTGCAGATGTCTACGTATCGTAGCAATAGAGTTCTAATGCTTCTTAAAACGCGATATCGCATCTCATTTCTATGTTCATGGTAAGATATAATATGATTTGCGAAGTGTCATGTATTCCTCGTCTACACTTCAAATGAATGTAAATGCGACACTTCCTTGCAAGGAAATAGCGTTTGCAGATGTCTACGTATCGTAGCAATAGAGTTCTAATGCCTCTTAAAACGCGATATCGCATCTCATTTCTATGTTTCATGGTAAGATATAATATGATTTGCGAAGTGTTATGTATTCCTCGTCTACACTTCAAATGAATGTAAATGCAACCCTTCTTTGCTAGGAAATAGCGTTTGCAGATGTCTACGTATCGTAGCAATAGCTTTCTAATGCTTCTTAAAACGCGATATCGCATCTCATTTCTATGTTTCATGGTAAGATATAATATGATTTTCGAAGTGTCCTGTATTCCTCGTCTACACTTCAAATGAATGTAAGTGCGACACTTCCTTGCAAGGAAATAGCGTTTGCAGATGTCTACGTATCGAAGCAATAGAGTTCAAATGCTTCTTAAAACGAGATATTGCATCTCATATCTATGTTTCATAAGATATATTATTCATTGCGAAGTGTTATGCATTCCTCGTCTACGATTCAAATGAAAGTAAATGCGTCACTTCCTTGCAAGGAAATAGCGATTGCAGATGTCTACGTATCGTAGCAATAGAGTTCATATGATTCTTAAAACGCGATATTGCATCTCATTTCTATGTTTCATGGTACGATATAACATGATTTGCGAATTGTTATGTATTCCTCCTCTACACTTCATATGAATGTGAATGCGACACTTCCTCGCTAGGAAATAGCGTTTGCAGATGTTTACGTATCGTAGCAATAGAGTTCTAATGCTTCTTAAAACGCGATATCGCATCTCATTTCTATGTTTCATGGTAAGATATAATATGATTTGCGAAGTGTTATGTATTCCTCGCCTACACTTCAAATGAATGTAAATGCGACACTTCTTTGCTAGGAAATAGCGTTTGTAAATGTCCACCTATCGTAGCAATAGTTTTCTAATGCATCTTAAAACGCGATATCGCATCTCATTTCTATGTTTCATGGTAAGATATAATATGATTTGCGAAGTCTCATGTATTCCTCGTCTACGATTCAAATGAAAGTAAATGCGACACTTCCTTGCAAGGAAATAGCGTCTGCAGATGTCTAGGTATCGTAGCATTATTGTTCTAATGCTTCTTAAAACGCGATATCGCATCTCATTTCAATGTTTCATGGTAAGGTATAATATGATTTGCGAAGTATCATGTATTCCCCGTCTACACTTCAAATGAATGTAAATGCGACACTTCCTTGCTAGGAAATAGCGATTGCAGATGTCTACGTATCGTAGCAATAGAGTTCATATGATTCTTAAAACGCGATATCGCATCTCATTTCTATGTTTCATGGTAAGATATAACATGATTTGCGAAGTGTTATGTACTCCTCGTCTACACTTCAAATGAATGTGGATGCGATACTTCCTCGCTATGAAGTAGCGTTTGCAGATGTCTACGTATCGTAGCAATAGAGTTCTAATGCTTCTTAAAACGCGATATCGCATCTCATTTCTATGTTTCATGGTAAGATATAATATGATTTGCGAAGTGTTAAGTATTCCTCGCCTACACTTCAAATGAATGTAAATGCGACACTTCTTTGCTAGGAAATAGCGTTTGTAAATTTCTACCTATCGTAGCAATAGTTTTCTAATGCATCTTAAAACGCGATATCGCATCTCATTTCTATGTTTCATGGTAAGATATAATATGATTTGCGAAGTGTCATGTATTCCTCGTCTACACTTCAAATGAATGTTAATGCGATACTTCCTTGCTAGGAAATAGCGTCTGCAGATGTCTAGGTATCGTAGCAATAGAGTTCTAATGCTTCTTAAAACTCGATATCGCATCTCATTTCTATGTTTCATGGTAAGATGTAATATGATTTGCGAAGTATCATGTATTCCCCGTCTACACTTCAAATGAATGTAAATGCGACACTTCCTTGCTAGGAAATAGCGATTGCAGATGTCTACGTATCGTAGCAATAGAGTTCTTATGATTCTTATAACGCGATATTGCATCTCATTTCTATGTTTCATGGTAAGATATAATATGATTTGCGAAGTGTTATGTATTCCTCGTCTGCACTTCAAATGAATGTGAATGCGATACTTCCTCGCTAGGAAATAGCGCTTGCAGATGTCTACGTATCGTAGCAATAGCTTTCTAATGCTCCTTAAAACGCGATATCGCATCTCATTTCTATGTGTCATGGTAAGATATAATATGATTTTCGATGTGTCATGTACTCCTCGTCTACACTTCAAATGAATGTAAATGCGACACTTCCTTGCAAGGAAATAGCGTTTGCAGATGTCTACGTATCGTAGCAATAGAGTTCTTATGATTCTTAAAACGCGATATCGCATCTCATTTCTATGTTTCATGGTAAGATATAATATGATTTGCGAAGTATCATGTATTCCTCGTCTACACTTCAAATGAATGTAAATGCGACACTTCCTTGCAAGGAAATAGCGTTTGCAGATGTCTACGTATCGTAGCAATAGAGTTCTTATGATTCTTAAAACGCGATATCGCATCTCATTTCTATGTGTCATGGTAAGATATAATATGATTTTCGAAGTGTCCTGTATTCCTCGTCTACACTTCAAATGAATGTAAATGCGACTCTTCCTTGCAAGGAAATAGCGATTGCAGATGTCTACGTATCGTAGCAATAGAGTTCTTATGATTCTTAAAACGCGATATTGCATCTCATTTCTATGTTTCATGGTAAGATATAATATGATTTGCGAAGAGTTATGTATTCCTCGTCTACACTTCAAATGAATGTGAATGCGAAACTTCCTCGCTAGGAAATAGCGTTTGCAGATGTCTACGTATCGTAGCAATAGAGTTCTAATGCTCCTTAAAACGCGATATCGCATCTCATTTCTATGTTTCATGGTAGGATATAATATGATTTGCGAAGTATCATGTATTCCTCGTCTACACTTCGAATGAATGTAAATGCGACACCTCCTTGCAAGGAAATAGCGTTTGCAGATGTCTAGGTATCGAAGCAATAGAGTTCAAATGCTTCTTAAAACGAGATATTGCATCTCATATCTATGTTTCATGAGATATATTATTCATTGCGAAGTGTTATGCATTCCTCGTCTACGATTCAAATGAAACTAAATGCGACACTTCCTTGCAAGGAAATAGCGATTGCAGATGTCTACGTATCGTAGCAATAGAGTTCTAATGCTTCTTAAAACGCGATATCGCATCTCATTTCTATGTTCATGGTAAGATATAATATGATTTGCGAAGTGTCATGTATTCCTCGTCTACACTTCAAATGAATGTAAATGCGACACTTCCTTGCAAGGAAATAGCGTTTGCAGATGTCTACGTATCGTAGCAATAGAGTTCTAATGCTTCTTAAAACGCGATATCGCATCTCATTTCTATGTTCATGGTAAGATATAATATGATTTGCGAAGTGTCATGTATTCCTCGTCTACACTTCAAATGAATGTAAATGCGACACTTCCTTGCAAGGAAATAGCGTTTGCAGATGTCTACGTATCGTAGCAATAGAGTTCTAATGCCTCTTAAAACGCGATATCGCATCTCATTTCTATGTTTCATGGTAAGATATAATATGATTTGCGAAGTGTTATGTATTCCTCGTCTACACTTCAAATGAATGTAAATGCAACCCTTCTTTGCTAGGAAATAGCGTTTGCAGATGTCTACGTATCGTAGCAATAGCTTTCTAATGCTTCTTAAAACGCGATATCGCATCTCATTTCTATGTTTCATGGTAAGATATAATATGATTTTCGAAGTGTCCTGTATTCCTCGTCTACACTTCAAATGAATGTAAGTGCGACACTTCCTTGCAAGGAAATAGCGTTTGCAGATGTCTACGTATCGAAGCAATAGAGTTCAAATGCTTCTTAAAACGAGATATTGCATCTCATATCTATGTTTCATAAGATATATTATTCATTGCGAAGTGTTATGCATTCCTCGTCTACGATTCAAATGAAAGTAAATGCGTCACTTCCTTGCAAGGAAATAGCGATTGCAGATGTCTACGTATCGTAGCAATAGAGTTCATATGATTCTTAAAACGCGATATTGCATCTCATTTCTATGTTTCATGGTACGATATAACATGATTTGCGAATTGTTATGTATTCCTCCTCTACACTTCATATGAATGTGAATGCGACACTTCCTCGCTAGGAAATAGCGTTTGCAGATGTTTACGTATCGTAGCAATAGAGTTCTAATGCTTCTTAAAACGCGATATCGCATCTCATTTCTATGTTTCATGGTAAGATATAATATGATTTGCGAAGTGTTATGTATTCCTCGCCTACACTTCAAATGAATGTAAATGCGACACTTCTTTGCTAGGAAATAGCGTTTGTAAATGTCCACCTATCGTAGCAATAGTTTTCTAATGCATCTTAAAACGCGATATCGCATCTCATTTCTATGTTTCATGGTAAGATATAATATGATTTGCGAAGTCTCATGTATTCCTCGTCTACGATTCAAATGAAAGTAAATGCGACACTTCCTTGCAAGGAAATAGCGTCTGCAGATGTCTAGGTATCGTAGCATTATTGTTCTAATGCTTCTTAAAACGCGATATCGCATCTCATTTCAATGTTTCATGGTAAGGTATAATATGATTTGCGAAGTATCATGTATTCCCCGTCTACACTTCAAATGAATGTAAATGCGACACTTCCTTGCTAGGAAATAGCGATTGCAGATGTCTACGTATCGTAGCAATAGAGTTCATATGATTCTTAAAACGCGATATCGCATCTCATTTCTATGTTTCATGGTAAGATATAACATGATTTGCGAAGTGTTATGTACTCCTCGTCTACACTTCAAATGAATGTGGATGCGATACTTCCTCGCTATGAAGTAGCGTTTGCAGATGTCTACGTATCGTAGCAATAGAGTTCTAATGCTTCTTAAAACGCGATATCGCATCTCATTTCTATGTTTCATGGTAAGATATAATATGATTTGCGAAGTGTTAAGTATTCCTCGCCTACACTTCAAATGAATGTAAATGCGACACTTCTTTGCTAGGAAATAGCGTTTGTAAATTTCTACCTATCGTAGCAATAGTTTTCTAATGCATCTTAAAACGCGATATCGCATCTCATTTCTATGTTTCATGGTAAGATATAATATGATTTGCGAAGTGTCATGTATTCCTCGTCTACACTTCAAATGAATGTTAATGCGATACTTCCTTGCTAGGAAATAGCGTCTGCAGATGTCTAGGTATCGTAGCAATAGAGTTCTAATGCTTCTTAAAACTCGATATCGCATCTCATTTCTATGTTTCATGGTAAGATGTAATATGATTTGCGAAGTATCATGTATTCCCCGTCTACACTTCAAATGAATGTAAATGCGACACTTCCTTGCTAGGAAATAGCGATTGCAGATGTCTACGTATCGTAGCAATAGAGTTCTTATGATTCTTATAACGCGATATTGCATCTCATTTCTATGTTTCATGGTAAGATATAATATGATTTGCGAAGTGTTATGTATTCCTCGTCTGCACTTCAAATGAATGTGAATGCGATACTTCCTCGCTAGGAAATAGCGCTTGCAGATGTCTACGTATCGTAGCAATAGCTTTCTAATGCTCCTTAAAACGCGATATCGCATCTCATTTCTATGTGTCATGGTAAGATATAATATGATTTTCGATGTGTCATGTACTCCTCGTCTACACTTCAAATGAATGTAAATGCGACACTTCCTTGCAAGGAAATAGCGTTTGCAGATGTCTACGTATCGTAGCAATAGAGTTCTTATGATTCTTAAAACGCGATATCGCATCTCATTTCTATGTTTCATGGTAAGATATAATATGATTTGCGAAGTATCATGTATTCCTCGTCTACACTTCAAATGAATGTAAATGCGACACTTCCTTGCAAGGAAATAGCGTTTGCAGATGTCTACGTATCGTAGCAATAGAGTTCTTATGATTCTTAAAACGCGATATCGCATCTCATTTCTATGTGTCATGGTAAGATATAATATGATTTTCGAAGTGTCCTGTATTCCTCGTCTACACTTCAAATGAATGTAAATGCGACTCTTCCTTGCAAGGAAATAGCGATTGCAGATGTCTACGTATCGTAGCAATAGAGTTCTTATGATTCTTAAAACGCGATATTGCATCTCATTTCTATGTTTCATGGTAAGATATAATATGATTTGCGAAGAGTTATGTATTCCTCGTCTACACTTCAAATGAATGTGAATGCGAAACTTCCTCGCTAGGAAATAGCGTTTGCAGATGTCTACGTATCGTAGCAATAGAGTTCTAATGCTCCTTAAAACGCGATATCGCATCTCATTTCTATGTTTCATGGTAGGATATAATATGATTTGCGAAGTATCATGTATTCCTCGTCTACACTTCGAATGAATGTAAATGCGACACCTCCTTGCAAGGAAATAGCGTTTGCAGATGTCTAGGTATCGAAGCAATAGAGTTCAAATGCTTCTTAAAACGAGATATTGCATCTCATATCTATGTTTCATGAGATATATTATTCATTGCGAAGTGTTATGCATTCCTCGTCTACGATTCAAATGAAACTAAATGCGACACTTCCTTGCAAGGAAATAGCGATTGCAGATGTCTACGTATCGTAGCAATAGCTTTCTAATGCTTCTTAAAACGCGATATCGCATCTCATTTCTATGTGTCATGGTAAGATATAATATGATTTTCGAAGTGTCATGTACTCCTCGTCTACACTTCAAATGAATGTAAATGCGACACTTCCTTGCAAGGAAATAGCGTTTGCAGATGTCTACGTATCGTAGCAATAGAGTTCTTATGATTCTTAAAACGCGATATCGCATCTCATTTCTATGTTTCATGGTGAGATATAATATGATTTGCGAAGTATCATGTATTCCTCGTCTACACTTCAAATGAATGTAAATGCGACACTTCCTTGCTAGGAAATAGCGATTGCAGATGTCTACGTATCGTAGCAATAGAGTTCATATGATTCTTAAAACGCGATATCGCATCTCGTTTCAATGTTTCATGGTAAGATATAACATGATTTGCGAAGTGTTATGTATTCCTCGTCTACACTTCAAATGAATGTGAATGCGACACTTCCTCGCTAGGAAATAGCGTTTGCAGATGTCTACGTATCGTAGCAATAGAGTTCTAATGCTTCTTAAAACGCGATATCGCATCTCATTTCTATGTTTCATGGTAAGATATAATATGATTTGCGAAGTATCATGTATTCCTCGTCTACACTTCGAATGAATGTAAATGCGACACCTACTTGCAAGGAAATAGCGTTTGCAGATGTCTAGGTATCGAAGCAATAGAGTTCAAATGCTTCTTAAAACGAGATATTGCATCTCATATCTATGTTTCATGATAAGATATAATATTCATTGCGAAGTGTTATGCATTCCTCGTCTACGATTCAAATGAAAGTAAATGCGACACTTCCTTGCAAGGAAATAGCGTTTGCAGATGTCTACGTATCGTAGCAATAGAATTCTTATGATTCTTAAAACGCGATATTGCATCTCATTTCTATGTTTCATGGTAAGGTATAACATGATATGCGAATTGTTATGTATTCCTCGTCTACACCTCAAATGAATGTAAATGCGACACTTCCTTGCAAGGAAATAGCGTTTGCAGATGTCTACGTATCGTAGCAATAGAGTTCTTATGTTTCTTAAAACGCGATATCGCATCTCATTTCTATGTTTCATGGTAAGATATAATATGATTTGCGAAGTGTCATGTATTCCTCGTCTACACATCAAATGAATGTAAATGTGACACTTCCTTGTAAGGAAATAGCGTTTGCAGATGTCTACATATCGTAGCAATAGAGTTCTAGTGCTTCATAAGACGCGATATCGCATCTCATTTCTATGTTTCATGGTAAGATATAATATGATTTGCGAAGTGTCATGTATTCCTCGTCTACACATCAAATGAATGTAAATGCGACACTTCCTTGCTAGGAAATAGCGTCTGCAGATGTCTAGGTATCGTAGCAATAGAGTTCTAATGCTTCTTAAAACGCGATATCGCATCTCATTTCTGTTTCATGGTAAGATGTAATATGATTTGCTAAGTGTTATGTATTCCTCCTCTACACTTCAAATGAATGTAAATGCGACAATTCTTTCCAAGGAAATAGCGTTTGCAAATGTCTACCTATCGTAGCAATAGTGTTCTAATGCTTCTTAAAACGCGATATCGCTCCTCATTTCTATGTTTCATGGTAAGATATAATATGATTTTCGAAGTGTCATGTACTCCTCGTCTACACTTCAAATGAATGTAAATGCGACACTTCCTTGCAAGGAAATAGCGTTTGCAGATGTCTACGTATCGTAGCAATAGAGTTCTTATGATTCTTAAAACGCGATATCGCATCTCATTTCTATGTCTCATGGTAAGATACAATATGATTTGCGAAGTGTCATGTATTCCTCGTCTACACATCAAATGAATGTAAATGTGACACTTAATTGTAAGGAAATAGCGTTTGCAGATGTCTACCTATCGTAGCAATAGAGTTCTAGTGCTTCTTAAGACGCGATATCGCATCTCATTTCTATGTTTCATGGTAAGATATAATATGATTTGCGAAGTGTCATGTATTCCTCGCCTACACTTCAAATGAATGTAAATGCGACACTTCTTTGCTAGGAAATAGCGTTTGCAAATGTCTACCTATCGTAGCAATAGAGTTCTAATGCTTCTTAAAACGCGATATCGCATCTCATTTCTATGTTTCATGGTAAGATATAATATGATTTGCGAAGTGTTATGTATTCCTCGCCTACACTTCAAATGAATGTAAATGCGACACTTCTTTGCTAGGAAATAGCGTTTGCAAATGTCTACCTATCGTAGCAATAGAGTTCTAGTGCTTCTTAAAACGCGATATCGCATCTCATTTCTATGTCTCATGGTAAGATACAATATGATTTGCGAAGTGTCATGTACTCCTCGTCTACACTTCAAATGAATGTAAATGCGACACTTCCTTGCAAGGAAATAGCGTTTGCAGATGTTTACGTATCGTAGCAATAGAGTTCTTATGATTCTTAAAACGCGATATCGCATCTCATTTCTATGTTTCATGGTAAGATATAATATGATTTGCGAAGTGTCATGTATTCCTCGTCTACACATCAAATGAATGTAAATGTGACACTTAATTGTAAGGAAATAGCGTTTGCAGATGTCTACGTATCGTAGTAATAGAGTTCTTATGATTCTTATAACGCGATATTGCATCTCATTTCTATGTTTCATGGTAAGATATAATATGATTTGCGAAGTGTTATGTATTCCTCGTCTGCACTTCAAATGAATGTGAATGCGATACTTCCTCGCTAGGAAATAGCGCTTGCAGATGTCTACGTATCGTAGCAATAGCTTTCTAATGCTCCTTAAAACGCGATATCGCATCTCATTTCTATGTGTCATGGTAAGATATAATATGATTTTCGATGTGTCATGTACTCCTCGTCTACACTTCAAATGAATGTAAATGCGACACTTCCTTGCAAGGAAATAGCGTTTGCAGATGTCTACGTATCGTAGCAATAGAGTTCTTATGATTCTTAAAACGCGATATCGCATCTCATTTCTATGTTTCATGGTAAGATATAATATGATTTGCGAAGTATCATGTATTCCTCGTCTACACTTCAAATGAATGTAAATGCGACACTTCCTTGCAAGGAAATAGCGTTTGCAGATGTCTACGTATCGTAGCAATAGAGTTCTTATGATTCTTAAAACGCGATATCGCATCTCATTTCTATGTGTCATGGTAAGATATAATATGATTTTCGAAGTGTCCTGTATTCCTCGTCTACACTTCAAATGAATGTAAATGCGACTCTTCCTTGCAAGGAAATAGCGATTGCAGATGTCTACGTATCGTAGCAATAGAGTTCTTATGATTCTTAAAACGCGATATTGCATCTCATTTCTATGTTTCATGGTAAGATATAATATGATTTGCGAAGAGTTATGTATTCCTCGTCTACACTTCAAATGAATGTGAATGCGAAACTTCCTCGCTAGGAAATAGCGTTTGCAGATGTCTACGTATCGTAGCAATAGAGTTCTAATGCTCCTTAAAACGCGATATCGCATCTCATTTCTATGTTTCATGGTAGGATATAATATGATTTGCGAAGTATCATGTATTCCTCGTCTACACTTCGAATGAATGTAAATGCGACACCTCCTTGCAAGGAAATAGCGTTTGCAGATGTCTAGGTATCGAAGCAATAGAGTTCAAATGCTTCTTAAAACGAGATATTGCATCTCATATCTATGTTTCATGAGATATATTATTCATTGCGAAGTGTTATGCATTCCTCGTCTACGATTCAAATGAAACTAAATGCGACACTTCCTTGCAAGGAAATAGCGATTGCAGATGTCTACGTATCGTAGCAATAGCTTTCTAATGCTTCTTAAAACGCGATATCGCATCTCATTTCTATGTGTCATGGTAAGATATAATATGATTTTCGAAGTGTCATGTACTCCTCGTCTACACTTCAAATGAATGTAAATGCGACACTTCCTTGCAAGGAAATAGCGTTTGCAGATGTCTACGTATCGTAGCAATAGAGTTCTTATGATTCTTAAAACGCGATATCGCATCTCATTTCTATGTTTCATGGTGAGATATAATATGATTTGCGAAGTATCATGTATTCCTCGTCTACACTTCAAATGAATGTAAATGCGACACTTCCTTGCTAGGAAATAGCGATTGCAGATGTCTACGTATCGTAGCAATAGAGTTCATATGATTCTTAAAACGCGATATCGCATCTCGTTTCAATGTTTCATGGTAAGATATAACATGATTTGCGAAGTGTTATGTATTCCTCGTCTACACTTCAAATGAATGTGAATGCGACACTTCCTCGCTAGGAAATAGCGTTTGCAGATGTCTACGTATCGTAGCAATAGAGTTCTAATGCTTCTTAAAACGCGATATCGCATCTCATTTCTATGTTTCATGGTAAGATATAATATGATTTGCGAAGTATCATGTATTCCTCGTCTACACTTCGAATGAATGTAAATGCGACACCTACTTGCAAGGAAATAGCGTTTGCAGATGTCTAGGTATCGAAGCAATAGAGTTCAAATGCTTCTTAAAACGAGATATTGCATCTCATATCTATGTTTCATGATAAGATATAATATTCATTGCGAAGTGTTATGCATTCCTCGTCTACGATTCAAATGAAAGTAAATGCGACACTTCCTTGCAAGGAAATAGCGTTTGCAGATGTCTACGTATCGTAGCAATAGAATTCTTATGATTCTTAAAACGCGATATTGCATCTCATTTCTATGTTTCATGGTAAGGTATAACATGATATGCGAATTGTTATGTATTCCTCGTCTACACCTCAAATGAATGTAAATGCGACACTTCCTTGCAAGGAAATAGCGTTTGCAGATGTCTACGTATCGTAGCAATAGAGTTCTTATGTTTCTTAAAACGCGATATCGCATCTCATTTCTATGTTTCATGGTAAGATATAATATGATTTGCGAAGTGTCATGTATTCCTCGTCTACACATCAAATGAATGTAAATGTGACACTTCCTTGTAAGGAAATAGCGTTTGCAGATGTCTACATATCGTAGCAATAGAGTTCTAGTGCTTCATAAGACGCGATATCGCATCTCATTTCTATGTTTCATGGTAAGATATAATATGATTTGCGAAGTGTCATGTATTCCTCGTCTACACATCAAATGAATGTAAATGCGACACTTCCTTGCTAGGAAATAGCGTCTGCAGATGTCTAGGTATCGTAGCAATAGAGTTCTAATGCTTCTTAAAACGCGATATCGCATCTCATTTCTGTTTCATGGTAAGATGTAATATGATTTGCTAAGTGTTATGTATTCCTCCTCTACACTTCAAATGAATGTAAATGCGACAATTCTTTCCAAGGAAATAGCGTTTGCAAATGTCTACCTATCGTAGCAATAGTGTTCTAATGCTTCTTAAAACGCGATATCGCTCCTCATTTCTATGTTTCATGGTAAGATATAATATGATTTTCGAAGTGTCATGTACTCCTCGTCTACACTTCAAATGAATGTAAATGCGACACTTCCTTGCAAGGAAATAGCGTTTGCAGATGTCTACGTATCGTAGCAATAGAGTTCTTATGATTCTTAAAACGCGATATCGCATCTCATTTCTATGTCTCATGGTAAGATACAATATGATTTGCGAAGTGTCATGTATTCCTCGTCTACACATCAAATGAATGTAAATGTGACACTTAATTGTAAGGAAATAGCGTTTGCAGATGTCTACCTATCGTAGCAATAGAGTTCTAGTGCTTCTTAAGACGCGATATCGCATCTCATTTCTATGTTTCATGGTAAGATATAATATGATTTGCGAAGTGTCATGTATTCCTCGTCTACACATCAAATGAATGTAAATGCGACACTTCCTTGCTAGGAAATAGCGTCTGCAGATGTCTAGGTATCGTAGCAATAGAGTTCTAATGCTTCTTAAAACGCGATATCGCATCTCATTTCTGTTTCATGGTAAGATGTAATATGATTTGCTAAGTGTTATGTATTCCTCCTCTACACTTCAAATGAATGTAAATGCGACACTTCCTTGCAAGGAAATAGCGTTTGCAGATGTCTACGTATCGTAGTAATAGAGTTCTTAGGATTCCTAAAACGCGATATTGCATCTCATTTCTATGTTTCATGGTAAGATATAACATGATTTGCGAATTGTTATGTATTCCTCGTCTACACTTCATGTGAATGAGAATGCGACACTTCCTCGCTAGGAAATAGCGTTTGCTGATGTCTACGTATCGTAGCAATAGAGTTCTAATGCTTCTTAAAACGCGATATCGCATCTCATTTCTATGTTTCATGGTAAGATATAATATGATTTGCGAAGTGTTATGTATTCCTCGCCTACACTTCAAATGAATGTAAATGCGACACTTCTTTGCTAGGAAATAGCGTTTGCAAATGTCTACCTATCGTAGCAATAGAGTTCTAGTGCTTCTTAAAACGCGATATCGCATCTCATTTCTATGTCTCATGGTAAGATACAATATGATTTGCGAAGTGTCATGTACTCCTCGTCTACACTTCAAATGAATGTAAATGCGACACTTCCTTGCAAGGAAATAGCGTTTGCAGATGTTTACGTATCGTAGCAATAGAGTTCTTATGATTCTTAAAACGCGATATCGCATCTCATTTCTATGTTTCATGGTAAGATATAATATGATTTGCGAAGTGTCATGTATTCCTCGTCTACACATCAAATGAATGTAAATGTGACACTTAATTGTAAGGAAATAGCGTTTGCAGATGTCTACCTATCGTAGCAATAGAGTTCTAGTGCTTCTTAAAACGCGATATCGCATCTCATTTCTATGTTTCATGGTAAGATATAATATGATTTGCGAAGTGTCATGTATTCCTCGTCAACACATCAAATGAATGTAAATGCGACACTTCCTCGCTAGGAAATAGCGTTTGGAGATGTCTACGTATCGTAGCAATAGAGTTCTAATGCTTCTTAAAACGCGATATCGCATCTCATTCTGGTTTCATGGTAAGATATAATATGATTTGCGAAGTGTTATGTATTCCTCGTCTACACTTCGAATGAATGTAAATGCGACACTTCTTTGCTAGGAAATAGCGTTTGCAAATGTCTACCTATCGTAGCAATAGTGTTCTAATGTTTCTTAAAACGCGATATCGCATCTCATTTCTATGTTTCATGGTAAGATATAATATGATTTGCGAAGTATCATGTATTCCCCGTCCACACTTCAAATGAATGTAAATGCGACACTTCCTTGTAAGGAAATAGCGTTTGCAGATGTCTACCTATCGTAGCAATAGAGTTCTAGTGCTTCTTAAAACGCGATATCGCATCTCATTTCTATGTTTCATGGTAAGATATAATATGATTTGCGAAGTATTATGTATTCCTCGTCTACACTTCAAATGAATGTAAATGCGACACTTCCTTGCAAGGAAATAGCGTTTGCAGATGTCTACGTATCGTAGTAATAGAGTTCTTAGGATACTTAAAACGCGATATTGCATCTCATTTCTATGTTTCATGGTAAGATATAACATGATTTGCGAATTGTTATGTATTCCTCGTCTACACTTCATATGAATGTGAATGCGACACTTCCTCGCTAGGAAATAGCGTTTGCAGATGTCTACGTATCGTAGCAATAGAGTTCTAATGCTTCTTAAAACGCGATATCGCATCTCATTTCTGTGTTTCATGGTAAGATATAATATGATTTGCGAAGTGTTATGTATTCCTCGTCTACACTTCAAATGAATGTAAATGCGACACTTCCTTGCAAGGAAATAGCGTTTGCAGATGTCTACGTATCGTAGCAATAGTGTTCTTATGATTCTTAAAACGCGATATCGCATCTCATTTCTATGTTTCATGGTAAGATATAATATGATTTGCGAATTGTTATGTATTCCTCGTCTACACTTCATATGAATGTGAATGCGACACTTCCTCGCTAGTAAATAGCGTTTGCAGATGTCTACGTATCGTAGCAATAGAGTTCTAATGCTTCTTAAAACGCGATATCGCATCTCATTTCTATGTTTCATGGTAAGATATAATATCATTTGCGAAGTGTTATGTATTCCTCGCCTACACTTCAAATGAATGTAAATGCGACACTTCTTTGCTAGGAAATAGCGTTTGCAAATGTCTACCTATCGTAGCAATAGTGTTCTAATGCTTCTTAAAACGCGATATCGCATCTCATTTCTATGTTTCATGGTAAGATATAATATGATTTGCGAAGTATCATGTATTCCCCGTCTACACTTCAAATGAATGTAAATGCGGCACTTCCTTGCTAGGAAATAGCGATTGCAGATGTCTACGTATCGTAGCAATAGAGTTCATATGATTCTTAAAACGCGATATCGCATCTCATTTCTATGATTCATGGTAAGATATAATATGATTTGCGAAGTGTCATGTATTCCTCGTCTACACTTCAAATGAATGTAAATGCGACACTTCGTTGCAAGGAAATAGCGTTTGCAGATGTCTACGTATCGTAGCAATAGAGTTCTTATGATTCTTAAAACGCGATATTGCATCTCATTTCTATGTTTCATGGTAAGATATAACATGATTTGCGAATTGTTATGTATTCCTCGTCTACACCTCATATGAATGTGAATGCGACACTTCCTGGCTAGGAAATAGCGTTTGCAGATGTCTACCTATCGTAGCAATAGAGTTCTTATGATTCTTAAAACGCGATATTGCATCTCATTTCTATGTTTCATGGTAAGATATAACATGATTTGCGAATTGTTATGTATTCCTCGTCTACACTTCATATGAATGTGAATGCGACACTTCCTCGCTAGTAAATAGCGTTTGCAGATGCCTACGTATCGTAGCAATAGAGTTCTAATGCTTCTTAAAACGCGATATCGCATCTCATTTCTATGTTTCATGGTAAGATATAATATGATTTGCGAAGTATCATGTATTCCTCGTCTACACTTCAAATGAATGTAAATGCGACACCTCCTTGCAAGGAAATAGCGTTTGCAGATGTCTACGTATCGAAGCAATAGAGTTCAAATGCTTCTTAAAACGAGATATTGCATCTCATATCTATGTTTCATGAGATATATTATTCATTGCGAAGTGTTATGCATTCCTCGACTACGATTCAAATGAAAGTAAATGCGACACTTCCTTGCAAGGAAATAGCGATTGCAGATGTCTACGTATCGTAGCAATAGCTTTCTAATGCTTCTTAAAACGCGATATCGCATCTCATTTCTATGTTTCATGGTAAGATATAATATGATTTGCGAAGTGTCATGTATTCCTCGTCTACACTTCAAATGAATGTAAATGCGACACTTCCTTGCAAGTAAATAGCGTTTGCAGATGTCTACCTATCGTAACAATAGTGTTCTAATGCTTCTTAAAACGCGATATTGCATCTCATTTCTATGTTTCATGGTAAGATATAATATGATTTGCGAAGTATCATGTATTCCTCGTCTACACTTCAAATGAATGTAAATGTGACACCTCTTTGCTAGGAAATAGCGTTTGCAGATGTCTAGGTATCGTAGCAATAGAGTTCTAAAGCCTCTTAAAACGCGATATCGCATCTCATTTCTATGTTTCATGGTAAGATATAATATGATTTGCGAAGTGCTATGTATTCCTCGTCTACACTTCAAATGAATGTGAATGCGACACCTCCTTGCAAGGAAATAGCGTTTGCAGATGTCTAGGTATCGAAGCAATAGAGTTCAAATGCTTCTTAAAACGAAATATTGCATCTCATATCTATGTTTCATGAGATATATTATTCATTGCGAAGTGTTATGCATTCCTCGTCCACGATTCAAATGAAAGTAAATGCGACACTTCCTTGCAAGGAAATAGCGATTGCAGATGTCTACGTATCGTAGCAATAGCTTTCTAATGCTTCTTAAAACGCGATATTGCATCTCATTTCTATGTTCCATGGTAAGATATAATATGATTTGCGAAGTGTCATGTATTCCTCGTCTACAATTCAAATGAATGTAAATGCGACACTTCCTTGCAAGGAAATAGCGTTTGCAGATGTCTACGTATCGTAGCTACAGTGTTCTTATGATTCTTAAAACGCGATATTGCATCTCATTTCTATGTTTCATGGTGAGATATAATATGATTTGCGAGGTGTCATGTATTCCTCGTCAACATTTCAAATGAATGTAAATGCGACACTTCCTTGCAAGGAAATAGCGTTTGCAGATGTCTACGTATCGTAGCTATAGAGTTCCTATGATTCTTAAAACCCGATATTGCATCTCATTTCTATGTTTCATGGTAAGATATAATATGATTTGCGAAGTATCATGTATTCCTCGTCTACACTTGAAATGAATGTAAATGCGACACCTCTTTGCTAGGAAATAGCGTTTTCAAATGTCTACATATCGTAGCAATAGCTTTCTAATACTTCTTAAAACGCGATATCGCATCTCATTTCTATGTTTCTTGGTAAGATATAATATGATTTGCGAAGTGTCATGTATTCCTCGTCTACACTTCAAATGAATGTAAATGCGACACTTCCTTGCAAGGAAATAGCGTTTGCAGATGTCTACGTATCGTAGCAATAGAGTTCTTATGATTCTTAAAACGCGATATTGCATCTCATTTCTATGTTTCATGGTAAGATATAACATGATTTGCGAAGTGTTATGTATTCCTCGTCTACACTTCAAATGAATATGAATGCGATACTTCCTCGCTAGGAAATAGCGCTTGCAGATGTCTACGTATCGTAGCAATAGCTTTCTAATGCTTCTTAAAACGCGATATCGCATCTCATTTCTATGTGTCATGGTAAGATATAATATGATTTTCGAAGTGCCCTGTATTCCTCGTCTACACTTCAAATGAATGTAAATGCGACTCTCCCTTGCAAGGAAATAGCGTTTGCAGATGTCTACGTATCGAAGCAATAGAGTTCAAATGCTTCTTGAAACGCGATATCGCATCTTATTTCTATGATTCATGGTAAGATATGATATGATTTGCGAAGTATCATGTATTCCTCGTCTACACCTCAAATGAATGTAAATGCGACACTTCCTTGCAAGGAAATAGCGTTTGCAGATGTCTACGTATCGAAGCAATAGAGTTCAAATGCTTCTTAAAACGAGATATTGCATCTCATATATATGTTTCAAGATAAGATATAATATTCATTGCGAAGTGTTATGCATTCCTCGTCTACACTTCAAATGAATGTAAATGCGACACTTCCTTGCTAGGAAATAGCGATTGCAGATGTCTACGTATCGTAGCAATAGAGTTCATATGATTCTTAAAACGCGATATCGCATCTCATTTCTATGTTTCATGGTAAGATATAACATGATTTGCGAAGTGTTATGTACTCCTCGTCTACACTTCAAATGAATGTGAATGCGATACTTCCTCGCTAGGAAATAGCGTTTGCAGATGTCTACGTATCGTAGCAATAGAGATCTAATGCTTCTTAAAACGCGATATCGAATCTCGTTTCTATGTTTCACGGTAAGATATAATATGATTTGCGAAGTGTTATGTATTCCTCGCCTACACTTCAAATGAATGTAAATGCGACACTTCTTTGCTAGGAAATAGCGTTTGTAAGTGTCTACCTATCGTAGCAATAGTTTTCTAGTGCATCTTAAAAAGCGATATCGCATCTCATTTCTATGTTTCATGGTAAGATATAATATGATTTGCGAAGTGTCATGTATTCCTCGTCTACACTTCAAATGAATGTGAATGCAATACTTCCTTGCTAGGAAATAGCGATTGCAGATGTCTACGTATCGTAGCAATAGAGTTCTTATGATTCTTAAAACTCGATATCGCATCTCACTTCTATGTTTCATGGTAAGATGTAATATGATTTGCGAAGTATCATGTATTCCCCGTCTACACTTCAAATGAATGTAAATGCGACACTTCCTTGCTAGGAAATAGCGATTGCAGATGTCTACGTATCGTAGCAATAGAGTTCTTATGATTCTTAAAACGCGATATTGCATCTCATTTCTATGTTTCATGGTAAGATATAATATGATTTGCGAAGTGTTATGTATTCCTCGTCTACACTTCAAATGAATGTGAATGCGACACTTCCTCGCTAGGAAATAGCGTTTGCAGATGTCTACGTATCGTAGCAATAGAGCTCTAATGCTTCTTAAAACGCGATATCGCATCTCATTTCTATGTTTCATGGTAAGATATAATATGATTTGCGAAGTATCATGTATTCCTCGTCTACACTTCGAATGAATGTAAATGCGACACCTCCTTGCAAGGAAATATCGTTTGCAGATGTCTAGGTATCGAAGCAATAGAGTTCAAATGCTTCTTAAAACGAGATATTGCATCTCATATCTATGTTTCATGAGATATATTATTCATTGCGAAGTGTTATGCATTCCTCGTCTACGATTCAAGTGAAAGTAAATGCGACACTTCCTTGCAAGGAAATAGCGATTGCAGATGTCTACGTATCGTAGCAATAGCTTTCTAATGCTTCTTAAAACGCGATATCGCATCTCATTTCTATGTTTCATGGTAAGATATAATATGATTTGCGAAGTGTCATGTATTCCTCGTCTACACTTCAAATGAATGTAAATGCGACACTTCCTTGCAAGGAAATAGCGTTTGCAGATGTCTACCTATCGTAGCAATAGAGTTCTAGTGCTTCTTAAAAGGCGATATCGCATCTCATTTCTATGTCTCATGGTAAGATATAATATGATTTGCGAAGTGTCATGTACTCCTCGTCTACACTTCAAATGAATGTAAATGCGACACTTCCTTGCAAGGAAATAGCGTTTGCAGATGTCTACGTATCGTAGCAATAGAGTTCTTATGATTCTTAAAACGCGATATCGCATCTCATTTCTATGTTTCATGGTAAGATATAATATGATTTGCGAAGTATCATGTATTCCTCGTCTACACTTCAAATGAATGTAAATGCGACACTTCCTTGCTAGGAAATAGCGATTGCAGATGTCTACGTATCGTAGCAATAGAGTTCATATGATTCTTAAAACGCGATATCGCATCTCGTTTCAATGTTTCATGGTAAGATATAACATGATTTGCGAAGTGTTATGTATTCCGCCTCTACACTTCAAATGAATGTGAATGCGATACTTCCTCGCTAGGAAATAGCGCTTGCAGATGTCTACGTATCGTAGCAATAGCTTTCTAATGCTTCTTAAAACGCGATATCGCATCTCATTTCTATGTGTCATGGTAAGATATAATATGATTTTCGAAGTGCCCTGTATTCCTCGTCTACACTTCAAATGAATGTAAATGCGACTCTTCCTTGCAGGGAAATAGCGTTTGCAGATGTCTACGTATAGAAGCAATAGAGTTCAAATGCTTCTTGAAACGCGATATCGCATCTTATTTCTATGATTCATGGTAAGATATGATATGATTTGCGAAGTATCATGTATTCCTCGTCTACACCTCAAATGAATGTAAATGCGACACTTCCTTGCAAGGAAATAGCGTTTGCAGATGTCTACGTATCGAAGCAATAGAGTTCAAATGCTTCTTAAAACGAGATATTGCATCTCATATCTATGTTTCATGATAAGATATAATATTCATTGCGAAGTGTTATGCATTCCTCGTCTACACTTCAAATGAATGTAAATGCGACACTTCCTTGCAAGGAAATAGCGTTTGCAAATGTCTACCTATCGTAGCAATAGTGTTCTAATGCTTCTTAAAACGCGATATCGCTCCTCATTTCTATGTTTCATGGTAAGATATAATATGATTTGCGAACTGTTATGTATTCCTCCTCTACACTTCAAATGAATGTAAATGCGACACTTCCTTGCTAGGAAATAGCGTCTGCAGATGTCTAGGTATCGTAGCAATAGAGTTCTAATGCCTCTTAAAACGCGATATCGCATCTCATTTCTATGTTTCATGGTAAGATATAATATGATTTGCGAAGTGTTATGTATTCCTCGTCTACACTTCAAATGAATGTGAATGCGACACCTCCTTGCAAGGAAATAGCGTTTGCAGATGTCTAGGTATCGAAGCAATAGAGTTCAGATGCTTCTTAAAACGAGATATTGCATCTCATATCTATGTTTCATGAGATATATTATTCATTGCGAAGTGTTATGCATTCCTCGTCTACGATTCAAATGAAAGTAAATGCGACACTTCCTTGCAAGGAAATAGCGATTGCAGATGTCTACGTATCGTAACAATAGCTTTCTAATGCATCTTAAAACGCGATATCGCATCTCATTTCTATGTTTCATGGTAAGATATAATATGATTTGCGAGGTGTCATGTATTCCTCGTCAACATTTCAAATGAATGTAAATGCGACACTTCCTTGCAAGGAAATAGCGTTTGCAGATGTCTACGTATCGTAGCTATAGAGTTCCTATGATTCTTAAAACCCGATATTGCATCTCATTTCTATGTTTCATGGTAAGATATAATATGATTTGCGAAGTATCATGTATTCCTCGTCTACACTTGAAATGAATGTAAATGCGACACCTCTTTGCTAGGAAATAGCGTTTTCAAATGTCTACATATCGTAGCAATAGCTTTCTAATACTTCTTAAAACGCGATATCGCATCTCATTTCTATGTTTCTTGGTAAGATATAATATGATTTGCGAAGTGTCATGTATTCCTCGTCTACACTTCAAATGAATGTAAATGCGACTCTTCCTTGCAAGGAAATAGCGTTTGCAGATGTCTACGTATCGAAGCAATAGAGTTCAAATGCTTCTTGAAACGCGATATCGCATCTTATTTCTATGATTCATGGTAAGATATGATATGATTTGCGAAGTGTTATGTATTCCTCGTCTACACTTCAAATGAATGTGAATGCGACACTTCCTCGCTAGGAAATAGCGTTTGCAGATGTCTACGTATCGTAGCAATAGAGCTCTAATGCTTCTTAAAACGCGATATCGCATCTCATTTCTATGTTTCATGGTAAGATATAATATGATTTGCGAAGTATCATGTATTCCTCGTCTACACTTCGAATGAATGTAAATGCGACACCTCCTTGCAAGGAAATAGCGTTTGCAGATGTCTAGGTATCGAAGCAATAGAGTTCAAATGCTTCTTAAAACGAGATATTGCATCTCATATCTATGTTTCATGAGATATATTATTCATTGCGAAGTGTTATGCATTCCTCGTCTACGATTCAAGTGAAAGTAAATGCGACACTTCCTTGCAAGGAAATAGCGATTGCAGATGTCTACGTATCGTAGCAATAGCTTTCTAATGCTTCTAAAACGCGATATCGCATCTCATTTCTATGTTTCATGGTAAGATATAATATGATTTGCGAAGTGTCATGTATTCCTCGTCTACACTTCAAATGAATGTAAATGCGACACTTCCTTGCAAGGAAATAGCGTTTGCAGATGTCTACGTATCGTAGCAATAGAGTTCTTATGATTCTTAAAACGCGATATCGCATCTCATTTCTATGTTTCATGGTAAGATATAATATGATTTGCGAAGTATCATGTATTCCTCGTCTACACTTCAAATGAATGTAAATGCGACACTTCCTTGCTAGGAAATAGCGATTGCAGATGTCTACGTATCGTAGCAATAGAGTTCATATGATTCTTAAAACGCGATATCGCATCTCGTTTCAATGTTTCATGGTAAGATATAACATGATTTGCGAAGTGTTATGTATTCCGCGTCTACACTTCAAATGAATGTGAATGCGATACTTCCTCGCTAGGAAATAGCGCTTGCAGATGTCTACGTATCGTAGCAATAGCTTTCTAATGCTTCTTAAAACGCGATATCGCATCTCATTTCTATGTGTCATGGTAAGATATAATATGATTTTCGAAGTGCCCTGTATTCCTCGTCTACACTTCAAATGAATGTAAATGCGACTCTTCCTTGCAGGGAAATAGCGTTTGCAGATGTCTACGTATAGAAGCAATAGAGTTCAAATGCTTCTTGAAACGCGATATCGCATCTTATTTCTATGTTTCATGGTAAGATATGATATGATTTGCGAAGTATCATGTATTCCTCGTCTACACCTCAAATGAATGTAAATGCGACACTTCCTTGCTAGGAAATAGCGTTTGCAGATGTCTACGTATCGAAGCAATAGAGTTCAAATGCTTCTTAAAACGAGATATTGCATCTCATATCTATGTTTCATGATAAGATATAATATTCATTGCGAAGTGTTATGCATTCCTCGTCTACACTTCAAATGAATGTAAATGCGACACTTCCTTGCAAGGAAATAGCGTTTGCAAATGTCTACCTATCGTAGCAATAGTGTTCTAATGCTTCTTAAAACGCGATATCGCTCCTCATTTCTATGTTTCATGGTAAGATATAATATGATTTGCGAACTGTTATGTATTCCTCCTCTACACTTCAAATGAATGTAAATGCGACACTTCCTTGCAAGGAAATAGCGTTTGCAGATGTCTACGTATCGTAGCAATAGAGTTCTTATGATTCTTAAAACGCGATATCGCATCTCATTTCTATGTCTCATGGTAAGATATAATATGATTTGCGAAGTGTCATGTACTCCTCGTCTACACTTCAAATGAATGTAAATGCGACACTTCCTTGCAAGGAAATAGCGTTTTCAGATGTCTACGTATCGTAGCAATAGAGTTCTTGTGATTCTTAAAACGCGATATCGCATCTCATTTCTATGTTTCATGGTAAGATATAATATGATTTGCGAAGTGTCATGTATTCCTCGTCTACACTTCAAATGAATGTAAATGCGACTCTTCCTTGCAAGGAAATAGCGTTTGCAGATGTCTACGTATCGTAGCAATAGAGTTCTAATGCTTCTTAAAACGCGATATCGCATCTCATTTCTATGTTTCATGGTAAGATATAATATGATTTGCGAAGTGTCATGTATTCCTCGTCTACACATCAAATGAATGTAAATGCGACACTTCCTTGCTAGGAAATAGCGTCTGCAGATGTCTAGGTATCGTAGCAATAGAGTTCTAATGCTTCTTAAAACGCGATATCGCATCTCATTTCTGTTTCATGGTAAGATGTAATATGATTTGCGAAGTGTTATGTATTCCTCCTCTACACTTCAAATGAATGTAAATGCGACACTTCCTTGCAAGGAAATAGCGTTTGCAAATGTCTACCTATCGTATGTCACGTCCCGAGGTGCGGTTGCGCTCGCAACGGTGGCACAAAGTCGTAACCGTTCCCGAAAATTACGCGAATTGCGTCCGGACCGGGTTCGTTGGCGTTTCGGACTCGATAAAACGATAATCAACACTCAACTTACCTTGTGAAGGCTTGATTCCGCTGTCTGGTTTCTCTTGCCAGGTACCTGGAGCGCCTTGGATCCGCAACCGGGATGGCGGCGGCGTACGGCTGAAACGGAGGTACGTCTACGTGAGTAAGCGTCCAGGCGGGTTGACTCCGGCTGGCAGGTATCGGCGTTTGGCCCTGACGATTGGCGACTCGTACGGGTCGTGCGGCGAAGGAAACCTCCTTCACAGGAACCAGGACTCGAACGCAGGAAATTGAATATTCTGGTGCATCACCCACGTATTCCCGAGCGAGACGACGAATGAACTCTCTCCTCCCCGCGCGTCGTGTACGCTTTGTCGGAGGTGCAAGGCTCATCGAGAATACTTGAACTTCGGTGGAGTACGGCACGGCTAAGCGTTGGTTCGCTCTAGCTTACCGGGATCGACCTGGGCGCAAGAAATTCTGTACACGGTAGAAGTGAGGATGGAGCAACTAAGCGCTGGTTCGCTCTAGTCGTCGAGCCTCAAGACTATCGCAGATGAGATATAGAATTAGAATAATCGCGAGCGTACCCGTGGAATAGAATTAAGGAATTGTATTTGAACTCGAATAAAGATACTTTGAATCTGGTAAAAATAAACTATATTCTATGATTTCACTATACTAGATACACTTGACTAAATTCTAAGTTACTGACTAACGATTACAATGAGAATTAGAAATAGTATGAAGTATCGAATGGACTCCGCTATGGGAGTATGGATAGAGACGAATGCATTAGAGCTAATTGCTCGTTGCGAATGAGCCTATTGCTCGGATCGAAAGTGCATCGTTCGGATGCTGGATTAGAACTCCTCGGTTCCGAGGCGAGTTAGGAACTCTTCGGTTCAGAGGTGAGATAGGAACTCTTCGGTTCGGAGGCGAGATAGGAACTGACTCTCCGATCTCGCGTCCGCGACCTCCTCGGGTCGCGCCGCGCGCGAGTCGCTGGGCCCTCGCGGTGGGGCGGACGGTCGGAGTAGGGCGGCCGCCTGGCCCTCGTGGTGGGGCGGCCGTTCGGAGTGGGGCGCGGTCCGCGTTAAGCGTGAGCCGCGAGCGTCGAGTGTGCGCGCGAGTGCAACGGAACATAACCGTGCATGAATGAAATATATACATATACTCACTTAAATCTAGGTGTGTGTTGGTGTGTATGTACATATATGAGTAGTGTGCTTATCCTAGTCCCATATGTACGAGAAGTACGTATAGGGCTTCGTGATCGCTGGGGATTAGACCCAGTACGTGTCGGAGAGCTCCTCGCCCTCGTAATACGGGGTGAAGTCCTCCCCCTCGTGTGCGGAGATCGCGCGTGGGCGCGGCATGCTGCACCCTTCTTCCCTCTCGTACCTTTGTCTCCTTCTGTAGGGACGGCGAGTCGGCGGGTGGCCCGTGTGCAGGGGCTCCGGATACGGATGCTGGGGATGATGAGGTGGACGCCGGAGGGTGGCAGGCGGTACGCCTGACGTTACACGTAGCAATAGTGTTCTAATGCTTCTTAAAACGCGATATCGCACCTCATTTCTATGTTTCATGGTAAGATATAATATGATTTGCGAAGTGTTATGTATTCCTCGTCTACACTTCAAATGAATGTGAATGCGACACTTCCTCGCTAGGAAATAGCGTTTGGAGATGTCTACGTATCGTAGCAATAGTGTTCTAATGCTTCTTAAAACGCGATATCGCACCTCATTTCTATGTTTCATGGTAAGATATAATATGATTTGCGAACTGTTATGTATTCCTCGTCTACACTTCAAATGAATGTGAATGCTACACTTCCTCGCAAGGAAATAGCGTTTGGAGATGTCTACGTATCATAGCAATAGAGTTCTAATGCTTCTTAAAACGCGATATCGCATCTCATTTCTATGTTTCATGGTAAGATATAATATGATTTGCGAAGTGTTATGTATTCCTCGTCTACACTTCAAATGAATGTAAATGCCACACTTCTTTGCTAGCAAATAGCGTTTGCAAATGTCTACCTATCGTAGCAATAGTGTTCTAATGTTTCTTAAAACGCGATATCGCATCTCATTTCTATGTTTCATGGTAAGATATAATATGATTTGCGAAGTGTTATGTATTCCTCGTCTACACTTCAAATGAATGTAAATGCGACACTTCTTTGCTAGGAAATAGCGTTTGCAAATGTCTACCTATCGTAGCAATAGTGTTCTAATGCTTCTTAAAACGCGATATCGCATCTCATTTCTATGTTTCATGGTAAGATATAACATGATTTGCGAAGTGTTATGTATTCCTCGTCTACACTTCAAATGAATGTGAATGCGATACTTCCTCGCTAGGAAATAGCGTTTGCAGATGTCTACGTATCGTAGCAATAGCTTTCTAATGCTTCTTAAAACGCGATATCGAATCTCATTTCTATGTTTCATGGTAAGATATAATATGATTTGCGAAGTGTCATGTATTCCTCGTCTACACTTCAAATGAATGTAATTGCGACACTTCCTTGCAAGGAAATAGCGTTTTCAGATGTCTACGTATCGAAGCAATAGAGTTCAAATGCTTCTTAAAACGCGATATCGCATTTCATCTCTATGTTTCATGGTACGATATAATATGATTTGCGAAGTATCATGTATTCCTCGTCTGCACTTCAAATGAATGTGAATGCGACACATCCTTGCAAGGAAATAGCGTTTGCAGATGTCTACGTATCGAAGCAATAGAGTTCAAATGCTTCCTAAAACGAGATATTGCATCTCATATCTATGTTTCATGATAAGATATAATATTCATTGCGAAGTGTTACGCATTCCTCGTCTACGATTCAAATGAATGTAAATGCGACACTTCCTTGCAAGGAAATAGCGTTTGCAGATGTCTACGTATCGTAGCAATAGAGTTCTTATGATTCTTAAAACGCGATATCGCATCTCATTTCTATGTTTCATGGTAAGATATAATATGATTTGCGAAGTGTTATGTATTCCTCGTCTACACTTCAAATGAATGTAAATGTGACACTTCCTTGTAAGGAAATAGCGTTTGCAGATGTCTACCTATCGTAGCAATAGAGTTCTAGTGCTTCTTAAAACGCGATATCGCATCTCATTTCTGTCTCATGGTAAGATATAATATGATTTGCGAAGTGTCATGTACTCCTCGTCTACACTTCAAATGAATGTAAATGCGACACTTCCTTGCAAGGAAATAGCGTCTGCAGATGTCTAGGTATCGCAGCAATAGAGTTCTAATGCTTCTTAAAACGCGATATCGCATCTCATTTCTATGTTTCATGGTAAGATATAATATGATTTGCGAACTGTTATGTATTCCTCCTCTACACTTCAAATGAATGTAAATGCGACGCTTCCTTGCAAGGAAATAGCGTTTGCAAATGTCTACCTATCGTAGCAATAGTGTTCTAATGCTTCTTAAAACGCGATATCGCACCTCATTTCTATGCTTCATGGTAAGATATAACATGATTTGCGAAGTGTTATGTATTCCTCGTTTACACTTCAAATGAATGTAAATGCGACACTTCTTTGCTAGGAAATAGCGTTTGCAGATGTCTACGTATCGTAGCAATAGAGTTCTTATGATTCTTAAAACGCGATATCGCATCTCATTTCTATGTTTCATGGTAAGATATAATATGATTTGCGAAGTGTTATGCATTCCTCGTCTACGATTCAAATGAATGTAAATGCGAAACTTCCTTGGAAGGAAATAGCGTCTGCAGATGTCTAGGTATCGCAGCAATAGAGTTCTAATGCTTCTTAAAACGCGATATCGCATCTCATTTCTATGTTTGATGGTAAGATGTAATATTCATTGCGAAGTGTTATGCATTCCTCGTCTACGATTCAAATGAATGTAAATGCGACACTTCCTTGCAAGGATATAGCGTTTGCAAATGTCTACCTATTGTAGCAATAGTGTTCTAATGCTTCTTAAAACGCGATATCGAATCTCATTTCTATGTTTCATGGTAAGATATAATATGATTTGCGAAGTGTCATGTATTCCTCGTCTACACTTCAAATGAATGCAAATGCAACACTTCCTTGCAAGGAAATAGCGTTTGCAGATGTCTACGTATCGAAGTAATAGAGTTCAAATGCTTCTTAGAACGCGATATCGCATCTCATCTCTATGTTTCATGGTAAGATATAATATGATTTGCGAAATGTTATGTATTCCTCGCCTACACTTCAAATGAATGTAAATGTGACACTTCCTTGTAAGGAAATAGCGTTTGCAGATGTCTACCTATCGTAGCAATAGAGTACTAGTGCTTTTTAGAACGCGATATCGCATCTCATTTCTATGTTTCATGGTAAGATATAATATGATTTGCGAAGTGTCAAGTATTCCTCGTCCACACATCAAATGAATGTAAATGCGACACTTCCTTGCTAGGAAATAGCGTCTGCAGATGTCTAGGTATCGTAGCAATAGGGTTCTAATGCTTCTTAAAACGCGATATCGCATCTCATTTCTATGTTTCATGGTAAGATATAATATGATTTGCTAAGTGTTATATATTCCTCGTCTACACGTCAAATGAATGTAAATGCGACACTTCCTTGCAAGGAAATAGCGTTTGCAAATGTCTACCTATCGTAGCAGTAGTGTTCTAATGCTTCTTAGAACGCGATATCGCATCTCATTTCTATGTTTCATGGTAAGATATAATATGATTTGCGAAGTGTTATGTATTCCTCGTCTACACTTCAAATGAATGTAAATGCGACACTTCCTTGCTAGGAAATAGCGTTTGCAGATGTCTACCTATCGTAGCAATAGAGTTCTAGTGCTTCTTAAAACGCGATATCGCATCTCATTTCTATGTTTCATGATAAGATATAATATGATTTGCGAAGTGTCATGTATTCCTCGTCTACACTTCAAATGAATGTAAATGCGACACTTCCTTGCTAGGAAATAGCGTCTGCAGATGTCTAGGTATCGTAGCAATAGATTTCCAATGCTACTTAAAACGCGATATCGCATCTCATTTCTATGTTTCATGGTAAGATATAATATTCATTGCGAAGTGTTATGCATTCCTCGTCTACGATTCAAATGAATGTAAATGCGACACTCCCTTGCAAGGAAATAGCGATTGCAGATGTCTACGTATCGTAGCAATAGAGTTCATATGATTCTTAAAACGCGATATCGCATCTCAATTCTATGTTTCATGGTAAGGTATAATATGATTTGCTAAGTGTTATGTATTCCTCGTCTACACTTCAATTGAATGTAAATGCGACACTTCCTTGCAAGGAAATAGCGTTTGCAAATGTCTACCTATCGTAGCAGTAGTGTTCTAATGCTTCTTAGAACGCGATATCGCATCTCATTTCTATGTTTCATGGTAAGATATAATATGATTTGCGGAGTGTTATGTATTCCTCGTCTACACTTCAAATGAATGTGAATGCGACACTTCCTCGCTAGGAAATAGCGTTTGCAGATGTCTACGTATCGTAGCAGTTGAGTTCTAATGCTTCTTAAAACGCGATATCGCATCTCATTTCTATGTTTCATGGTAAGATATAATATGATTTGCGAAGTGTTATGTATTCCTCGTCTACACATCAAATGAATGTAAATGCGACACTTCCTTGCAAGGAAATAGCGTTTGCAGATGTCTACGTATCGTAGCAATAGAGTTCTAATGCTTCTTAAAACGCGATATCGCATCTAATTTCTATGTATCATTGTAAGATATAATATGATTTGCAATGTGTCATGTATTCCTCGTCTACACTTTAAATGAATTTAAATGCGACAATTCCTTGCTAGGAAATAGCGTCTGTAAATGTCTAGGTATCGTAGCAATAGAGTTCTAATGCTTCTTAAAACGAGATGTTGCATCTCATATCTATGTATCATGATAAGATATAATATCCATTGCGGAGTGTTATGCATTCCTCGTCTACGATTCAAATGAATGTAAATGCGACACTTCTTTGCAAGGAAATAGCGTTTGCAGATGACTACGTATCGTAGCAATAGCGTTCTTATGATTCTTAAAACGCGATATCGCATCTCATTTCTATGTTTCATGGTAAGATATAATATGATTTGCGAAGTGTTATGTATTCCTCGTCTACACATCAACTGAATGTAAATGCGACACTTCCTTGCAAGGACATAGCGTTTGCAGATGTCTACGTATCGTAGCAATAGAGTTCATATGATTCTTAAAACGCGATATCGCATCTCATTTCTATGTTTCATGGTAAGGTATAATATGATTTACTAAGTGTTATGTATTCCTCGTCTACACTTCAATTGAATGTAAATGCGACACTTCCTTGCAAGGAAATAGCGTTTGCAAATGTCTACCTATCGTAGCAGTAGTGTTCTAATGCTTCTTAGAACGCGATATCGCATCTCATTTCTATGTTTCATGGTAAGATATAATATGATTTGCGGAGTGTTATGTATTCCTCGTCTACACTTCAAATGAATGTGAATGCGACACTTCCTCGCTAGGAAATAGCGTTTGCAGATGTCTACGTATCGTAGCAGTTGAGTTCTAATGCTTCTTAAAACGCGATATCGCATCTCATTTCTATGTTTCATGGTAAGATATAATATGATTTGCGAAGTGTTATGTATTCCTCGTCTACACATCAAATGAATGTAAATGCGACACTTCCTTGCAAGGAAATAGCGTTTGCAGATGTCTACGTATCGTAGCAATAGAGTTCTTATGATTCTTAAAACGCGATATCGCATCTCATTTCTATGCTTCATGGTAAGGTATAATATGATTTGCGAAGTGTTATGTATCCGTCGTCTACACTTCAAATGAATGTAAATGCGACACTTTCTTGCAAGGAAATAGCGTTTGCAGATGTCTACGTATCGTAGCAATGGATTTCTGATGCTTCTTAAAACGCGATATCGCACCTCTTTTCTATGTTTCATGGTAAGGTATAATATGATTTGCGAAGTGTTATGTATTCCTCGTCTACACTTCAAATGAATGTAAATGCGACACTTCCTTGCAAGGAAATAGCGTTTGCAGATGTCTACTTATCGTAGCAATGGATTTCTGATGCTTCTTAAAACGCGATATCGCATCTCATTTCTATGTTTCATGGTAAGATATAATCTGATTTGCGAAGTGTTATGTATTCCTCGTCTACACATCAAATGAATGTTAGTGCGACACTTCCTTGCAAAGAAATAGCGTTTGCAGATGTCAACGTATCGTAGCAATAGAGTTCTTATGATTCTTAAAACGCGATATCGCATCTCATTTCTATGTTTCATGGTAAGGTATAATATGATTTGCGAAGTGTTATGTATTCCTCGTCTACACTTCAAATGAATGTGAATGCGATACTTCCTCGCTAGGAAATAGCGTTTGCAGATGTCTACGTATCGTAGCAATAGCTTTCTAATGCTTCTTAAAACGCGATATCGAATCTCATTTCTATGTTTCATGGTAAGATATAATATGATTTGCGAAGTGTCATGTATTCCTCGTCTACACTTCAAATGAATGTAATTGCGACACTTCCTTGCAAGGAAATAGCGTTTTCAGATGTCTACGTATCGAAGCAATAGAGTTCAAATGCTTCTTAAAACGCGATATCGCATTTCATCTCTATGTTTCATGGTACGATATAATATGATTTGCGAAGTATCATGTATTCCTCGTCTGCACTTCAAATGAATGTGAATGCGACACATCCTTGCAAGGAAATAGCGTTTGCAGATGTCTACGTATCGAAGCAATAGAGTTCAAATGCTTCCTAAAACGAGATATTGCATCTCATATCTATGTTTCATGATAAGATATAATATTCATTGCGAAGTGTTACGCATTCCTCGTCTACGATTCAAATGAATGTAAATGCGACACTTCCTTGCAAGGAAATAGCGTTTGCAGATGTCTACGTATCGTAGCAATAGAGTTCTTATGATTCTTAAAACGCGATATCGCATCTCATTTCTATGTTTCATGGTAAGATATAATATGATTTGCGAAGTGTTATGTATTCCTCGTCTACACTTCAAATGAATGTAAATGTGACACTTCCTTGTAAGGAAATAGCGTTTGCAGATGTCTACCTATCGTAGCAATAGAGTTCTAGTGCTTCTTAAAACGCGATATCGCATCTCATTTCTGTCTCATGGTAAGATATAATATGATTTGCGAAGTGTCATGTACTCCTCGTCTACACTTCAAATGAATGTAAATGCGACACTTCCTTGCAAGGAAATAGCGTCTGCAGATGTCTAGGTATCGCAGCAATAGAGTTCTAATGCTTCTTAAAACGCGATATCGCATCTCATTTCTATGTTTCATGGTAAGATATAATATGATTTGCGAACTGTTATGTATTCCTCCTCTACACTTCAAATGAATGTAAATGCGACGCTTCCTTGCAAGGAAATAGCGTTTGCAAATGTCTACCTATCGTAGCAATAGTGTTCTAATGCTTCTTAAAACGCGATATCGCACCTCATTTCTATGCTTCATGGTAAGATATAACATGATTTGCGAAGTGTTATGTATTCCTCGTCTACACTTCAAATGAATGTAAATGCGACACTTCTTTGCTAGGAAATAGCGTTTGCAAATGTCTACCTATCGTAGCAATAGTGTTCTAATGCTTCTTAAAACGCGATATCGCATCTCATTTCTATGTTTCATGGTAAGATATAATATGATTTGCGAAGTGTTATGCATTCCTCGTCTACGATTCAAATGAATGTAAATGCGAAACTTCCTTGGAAGGAAATAGCGTCTGCAGATGTCTAGGTATCGCAGCAATAGAGTTCTAATGCTTCTTAAAACGCGATATCGCATCTCATTTCTATGTTTGATGGTAAGATGTAATATTCATTGCGAAGTGTTATGCATTCCTCGTCTACGATTCAAATGAATGTAAATGCGACACTTCCTTGCAAGGAAATAGCGTTTGCAAATGTCTACCTATCGTAGCAGTAGTGTTCTAATGCTTCTTAGAACGCGATATCGCATCTCATTTCTATGTTTCATGGTAAGATATAATATGATTTGCGGAGTGTTATGTATTCCTCGTCTACACTTCAAATGAATGTGAATGCGACACTTCCTCGCTAGGAAATAGCGTTTGCAGATGTCTACGTATCGTAGCAGTTGAGTTCTAATGCTTCTTAAAACGCGATATCGCATCTCATTTCTATGTTTCATGGTAAGATATAATATGATTTGCGAAGTGTTATGTATTCCTCGTCTACACATCAAATGAATGTAAATGCGACACTTCCTTGCAAGGAAATAGCGCTTGCAGATGTCTACGTATCGTAGCAATAGAGTTCTTATGATTCTTAAAACGCGATATCGCATCTCATTTCTATGCTTCATGGTAAGGTATAATATGATTTGCGAAGTGTTATGTATCCGTCGTCTACACTTCAAATGAATGTAAATGCGACACTTTCTTGCAAGGAAATAGCGTTTGCAGATGTCTACGTATCGTAGCAATGGATTTCTGATGCTTCTTAAAACGCGATATCGCACCTCTTTTCTATGTTTCATGGTAAGGTATAATATGATTTGCGAAGTGTTATGTATTCCTCGTCTACACTTCAAATGAATGTAAATGCGACACTTCCTTGCAATGAAATAGCGTTTGCAGATGTCTACTTATCGTAGCAATGGATTTCTGATGCTTCTTAAAACGCGATATCGCATCTCATTTCTATGTTTCATGGTAAGATATAATCTGATTTGCGAAGTGTTATGTATTCCTCGTCTACACATCAAATGAATGTTAGTGCGACACTTCCTTGCAAAGAAATAGCGTTTGCAGATGTCAACGTATCGTAGCAATAGAGTTCTTATGATTCTTAAAACGCGATATCGCATCTCATTTCTATGTTTCATGGTAAGGTATAATATGATTTGCGAAGTGTTATGTATTCCTCGTCTACACTTCAAATGAATGTGAATGCGATACTTCCTCGCTAGGAAATAGCGTTTGCAGATGTCTACGTATCGTAGCAATAGCTTTCTAATGCTTCTTAAAACGCGATATCGAATCTCATTTCTATGTTTCATGGTAAGATATAATATGATTTGCGAAGTGTCATGTATTCCTCGTCTACACTTCAAATGAATGTAATTGCGACACTTCCTTGCAAGGATATAGCGTTTTCAGATGTCTACGTATCGAAGCAATAGAGTTCAAATGCTTCTTAAAACGCGATATCGCATTTCATCTCTATGTTTCATGGTACGATATAATATGATTTGCGAAGTATCATGTATTCCTCGTCTGCACTTCAAATGAATGTGAATGCGACACATCCTTGCAAGGAAATAGCGTTTGCAGATGTCTACGTATCGAAGCAATAGAGTTCAAATGCTTCCTAAAACGAGATATTGCATCTCATATCTATGTTTCATGATAAGATATAACATTCATTGCGAAGTGTTACGCATTCCTCGTCTACGATTCAAATGAATGTAAATGCGACACTTCCTTGCAAGGAAATAGCGTTTGCAGATGTCTACGTATCGTAGCAATAGAGTTCTTATGATTCTTAAAACGCGATATCGCATCTCATTTCTATGTTTCATGGTAAGATATAATATGATTTGCGAAGTGTTATGTATTCCTCGTCTACACTTCAAATGAATGTAAATGGGACACTTCCTTGTAAGGAAATAGCGTTTGCAGATGTCTACCTATCGTAGCAATAGAGTTCTAGTGCTTCTTAAAACGCGATATCGCATCTCATTTCTGTCTCATGGTAAGATATAATATGATTTGCGAAGTGTCATGTACTCCTCGTCTACACTTCAAATGAATGTAAATGCGACACTTCCTTGCAAGGAAATAGCGTCTGCAGATGTCTAGGTATCGCAGCAATAGAGTTCTAATGCTTCTTAAAACGCGATATCGCATCTCATTTCTATGTTTCATGGTAAGATATAATATGATTTGCGAACTGTTATGTATTCCTCCTCTACACTTCAAATGAATGTAAATGCGACGCTTCCTTGCAAGGAAATAGCGTTTGCAAATGTCTACCTATCGTAGCAATAGTGTTCTAATGCTTCTTAAAACGCGATATCGCACCTCATTTCTATGCTTCATGGTAAGATATAACATGATTTGCGAAGTGTTATGTATTCCTCGTCTACACTTCAAATGAATGTAAATGCGACACTTCTTTGCTAGGAAATAGCGTTTGCAAATGTCTACCTATCGTAGCAATAGTGTTCTAATGCTTCTTAAAACGCGATATCGCATCTCATTTCTATGTTTCATGGTAAGATATAATATGATTTGCGAAGTGTTATGCATTCCTCGTCTACGATTCAAATGAATGTAAATGCGAAACTTCCTTGGAAGGAAATAGCGTCTGCAGATGTCTAGGTATCGCAGCAATAGAGTTCTAATGCTTCTTAAAACGCGATATCGCATCTCATTTCTATGTTTGATGGTAAGATGTAATATTCATTGCGAAGTGTTATGCATTCCTCGTCTACGATTCAAATGAATGTAAATGCGACACTTCCTTGCAAGGATATAGCGTTTGCAAATGTCTACCTATTGTAGCAATAGTGTTCTAATGCTTCTTAAAACGCGATATCGCATCTCATTTCTATGTTTCATGGTAAGGCATAATATGATTTGCGAAGTGTTATGTATTCCTCGTCTACACATCAAATGAATGTAAATGCGACACTTCCTCGCTAGGAAATAGCGTTTGCAGATGTCTACGTATCGTAGCAATAGCTTTCTAATGCTTCTTAAAACGCGATATCGAATCTCATTTCTATGTTTCATGGTAAGATATAATATGATTTGCGAAGTGTCATGTATTCCTCGTCTACACTTCAAATGAATGTAAATGTGACACTTCCTTGTAAGGAAATAGCGTTTGCAGATGTCTACCTATCGTAGCAATAGAGTACTAGTGCTTTTTAGAACGCGATATCGCATCTCATTTCTATGTTTCATGGTAAGATATAATATGATTTGCGAAGTGTCAAGTATTCCTCGTCCACACATCAAATGAATGTAAATGCGACACTTCCTTGCTAGGAAATAGCGTCTGCAGATGTCTAGGTATCGTAGCAATAGGGTTCTAATGCTTCTTAAAACGCGATATCGCATCTCATTTCTATGTTTCATGGTAAGATATAATATGATTTGCTAAGTGTTATATATTCCTCGTCTACACGTCAAATGAATGTAAATGCGACACTTCCTTGCAAGGAAATAGCGTTTGCAAATGTCTACCTATCGTAGCAGTAGTGTTCTAATGCTTCTTAGAACGCGATATCGCATCTCATTTCTATGTTTCATGGTAAGACATAATATGATTTGCGAAGTGTTATGTATTCCTCGTCTACACTTCAAATGAATGTAAATGCGACACTTCCTTGCTAGGAAATAGCGTTTGCAGATGTCTACCTATCGTAGCAATAGAGTTCTAGTGCTTCTTAAAACGCGATATCGCATCTCATTTCTATGTTTCATGATAAGATATAATATGATTTGCGAAGTGTCATGTATTCCTCGTCTACACTTCAAATGAATGTAAATGCGACACTTCCTTGCTAGGAAATAGCGTCTGCAGATGTCTGGGTATCGTAGCAATAGATTTCCAATGCTACTTAAAACGCGATATCGCATCTCATTTCTATGTTTCATGGTAAGATATAATATTCATTGCGAAGTGTTATGCATTCCTCGTCTACGATTCAAATGAATGTAAATGCGACACTCCCTTGCAAGGATATAGCGTTTGCAAATGTCTACCTATTGTAGCAATAGTGTTCTAATGCTTCTTAAAACGCGATATCGCATCTCATTTCTATGTTTCATGGTAAGGCATAATATGATTTGCGAAGTGTTATGTATTCCTCGTCTACACATCAAATGAATGTAAATGCGACACTTCCTCGCTAGGAAATAGCGTTTGCAGATGTCTACGTATCGTAGCAATAGCTTTCTAATGCTTCTTAAAACGCGATATCGAATCTCATTTCTATGTTTCATGGTAAGATATAATATGATTTGCGAAGTGTCATGTATTCCTCGTCTACACTTCAAATGAATGTAAATGTGACACTTCCTTGTAAGGAAATAGCGTTTGCAGATGTCTACCTATCGTAGCAATAGAGTACTAGTGCTTTTTAGAACGCGATATCGCATCTCATTTCTATGTTTCATGGTAAGATATAATATGATTTGCGAAGTGTCAAGTATTCCTCGTCCACACATCAAATGAATGTAAATGCGACACTTCCTTGCTAGGAAATAGCGTCTGCAGATGTCTAGGTATCGTAGCAATAGGGTTCTAATGCTTCTTAAAACGCGATATCGCATCTCATTTCTATGTTTCATGGTAAGATATAATATGATTTGCTAAGTGTTATATATTCCTCGTCTACACGTCAAATGAATGTAAATGCGACACTTCCTTGCAAGGAAATAGCGTTTGCAAATGTCTACCTATCGTAGCAGTAGTGTTCTAATGCTTCTTAGAACGCGATATCGCATCTCATTTCTATGTTTCATGGTAAGACATAATATGATTTGCGAAGTGTTATGTATTCCTCGTCTACACTTCAAATGAATGTAAATGCGACACTTCCTTGCTAGGAAATAGCGTTTGCAGATGTCTACCTATCGTAGCAATAGAGTTCTAGTGCTTCTTAAAACGCGATATCGCATCTCATTTCTATGTTTCATGATAAGATATAATATGATTTGCGAAGTGTCATGTATTCCTCGTCTACACTTCAAATGAATGTAAATGCGACACTTCCTTGCTAGGAAATAGCGTCTGCAGATGTCTGGGTATCGTAGCAATAGATTTCCAATGCTACTTAAAACGCGATATCGCATCTCATTTCTATGTTTCATGGTAAGATATAATATTCATTGCGAAGTGTTATGCATTCCTCGTCTACGATTCAAATGAATGTAAATGCGACACTCCCTTGCAAGGAAATAGCGATTGCAGATGTCTACGTATCGTAGCAATAGAGTTCATATGATTCTTAAAACGCGATATCGCATCTCAATTCTATGTTTCATGGTAAGGTATAATATGATTTGCTAAGTGTTATGTATTCCTCGTCTACACTTCAATTGAATGTAAATGCGACACTTCCTTGCAAGGTAATAGCGTTGGCAAATGTCTACCTATCGTAGCAGTAGTGTTCTAATGCTTCTTAGAACGCGATATCGCATCTCATTTCTATGTTTCATGGTAAGATATAATATGATTTGCGGAGTGTTATGTATTCCTCGTCTACACTTCAAATGAATGTGAATGCGACACTTCCTCGCTAGGAAATAGCGTTTGCAGATGTCTACGTATCGTAGCAGTTGAGTTCTAATGCTTCTTAAAACGCGATATCGCATCTCATTTCTATGTTTCATGGTAAGATATAATATGATTTGCGAAGTGTTATGTATTCCTCGTCTACACATCAAATGAATGTAAATGCGACACTTCCTTGCAAGGAAATAGCGTTTGCAGATGTCTACGTATCGTAGCAATAGAGTTCTTATGATTCTTAAAACGCGATATCGCATCTCATTTCTATGCTTCATGGTAAGGTATAATATGATTTGCGAAGTGTTATGTATCCGTCGTCTACACTTCAAATGAATGTAAATGCGACACTTTCTTGCAAGGAAATAGCGTTTGCAGATGTCTACGTATCGTAGCAATGGATTTCTGATGCTTCTTAAAACGCGATATCGCACCTCTTTTCTATGTTTCATGGTAAGGTATAATATGATTTGCGAAGTGTTATGTATTCCTCGTCTACACTTCAAATGAATGTAAATGCGACACTTCCTTGCAAGGAAATAGCGTTTGCAGATGTCTACTTATCGTAGCAATGGATTTCTGATGCTTCTTAAAACGCGATATCGCATCTCATTTCTATGTTTCATGGTAAGATATAATCTGATTTGCGAAGTGTTATGTATTCCTCGTCTACACATCAAATGAATGTTAGTGCGACACTTCCTTGCAAAGAAATAGCGTTTGCAGATGTCAACGTATCGTAGCAATAGAGTTCTTATGATTCTTAAAACGCGATATCGCATCTCATTTCTATGTTTCATGGTAAGGTATAATATGATTTGCGAAGTGTTATGTATCCGTCGTCTACACTTCAAATGAATGTAAATGCGACACTTTCTTGCAAGGAAATAGCGTTTGCAGATGTCTACGTATCGTAGCAATGGATTTCTGATGCTTCTTAAAACGCGATATCGCATCTCATTTCAATGTTTCATGGTAAGGTATAATATGATTAAAGAAGTGTTATGTATTCCTCGTCTACACTTCAAATGAATGTAAATGCGACACTTGTTTGCAAGGAAATAGCGTTTGCAGATGTCTACGTATCGTAGCAATAGAGTTCTTATGATTCTTAAAACGCGATATCGCATCTCATTTCTATATTTCATGGTAAGATATAATATGATTTGCGAAGTGTTATGTATTCCTCGTCTACACTTCAGGTGAATGTAAATGCGACACTTCTTTGCAAAGAAATAGCGTTTGCAGATGTCTACGTATCGTAGCAGTAGATTTCTTATGATTCTTAAAACGCGATATCGCATCTCATTTCTATGTTTCATGGTAAGATATAATATGATTTGCGAAGTGTTATGTACCCATCGTCTACACTTCAAATGAATGTAAATGCGACACTTCCTTGCAAGGAAATAGCGTTTGCAAATGTCTACCTATCGTAGCTGTAGTGTTCTAATGCTTCTTAGAACGCGATGTCGCATCTCATTTCTATGTTTCATGGTAAGATATAATATGATTTGCGAACTGTTATGTATTCCTCGTCTACACTTCAAATGAATATAAATGCGACACTTCCTCGCTAGGAAATAGCGTTTACAGATGTCGACGTATCGTAGCAGTTGAGTTCTAATGCTTCATAAAACGAGATATTGCATCTCATATCTATGTTTCATGATAAGATATAATATTCATTGCGAAGTGTTATGTATTCCTCGTCTACGATTCATATGAATGTAAATGCGACATTTCCTTGCAAGGAAATAGCGTTTGCAGATTTCTACGTATCGTAGCAATAGAGTTCTTATGATTCTTAAAACGCGATATCGCATCTCATTTCTATGTTTCATGGTAAGATATAATATGATTTGCGAAGTGTTATGTATTCCTCGTCTACACATCAACTGAATGTAAATGCGACACTTCCTTGCAAGGATATAGCGTTTGCAAATGTCTACCTATTGTAGCAATAGTGTTCTAATGCTTCTTAAAACGCGATATCGCATCTCATTTCTATGTTTCATGGTAAGGCATAATATGATTTGCGAAGTGTTATGTATTCCTCGTCTACACATCAAATGAATGTAAATGCGACACTTCCTCGCTAGGAAATAGCGTTTGCAGTTGTCTACGTATCGTAGCAATAGCTTTCTAATGCTTCTTAAAACGCGATATCGAATCTCATTTCTATGTTTCATGGTAAGATATAATATGATTTGCGAAGTGTCATGTATTCCTCGTCTACACTTCAAATGAATGCAAATGCAACACTTCCTTGCAAGGAAATAGCGTTTGCAGATGTCTACGTATCGAAGTAATAGAGTTCAAATGCTTCTTAGAACGCGATATCGCATCTCATCTCTATGTTTCATGGTAAGATATAATATGATTTGCGAAATGTTATGTATTCCTCGCCTACACTTCAAATGAATGTAAATGTGACACTTCCTTGTAAGGAAATAGCGTTTGCAGATGTCTACCTATCGTAGCAATAGAGTACTAGTGCTTTTTAGAACGCGATATCGCATCTCATTTCTATGTTTCATGGTAAGATATAATATGATTTGCGAAGTGTCAAGTATTCCTCGTCCACACATCAAATGAATGTAAATGCGACACTTCCTTGCTAGGAAATAGCGTCTGCAGATGTCTAGGTATCGTAGCAATAGGGTTCTAATGCTTCTTAAAACGCGATATCGCATCTCATTTCTATGTTTCATGGTAAGATATAATATGATTTGCTAAGTGTTATATATTCCTCGTCTACACGTCAAATGAATGTAAATGCGACACTTCCTTGCAAGGAAATAGCGTTTGCAAATGTCTACCTATCGTAGCAGTAGTGTTCTAATGCTTCTTAGAACGCGATATCGCATCTCATTTCTATGTTTCATGGTAAGATATAATATGATTTGCGAAGTGTTATGTATTCCTCGTCTACACTTCAAATGAATGTAAATGCGACACTTCCTTGCTAGGAAATAGCGTTTGCAGATGTCTACCTATCGTAGCAATAGAGTTCTAGTGCTTCTTAAAACGCGATATCGCATCTCATTTCTATGTTTCATGATAAGATATAATATGATTTGCGAAGTGTCATGTATTCCTCGTCTACACTTCAAATGAATGTAAATGCGACACTTCCTTGCTAGGAAATAGCGTCTGCAGATGTCTGGGTATCGTAGCAATAGATTTCCAATGCTACTTAAAACGCGATATCGCATCTCATTTCTATGTTTCATGGTAAGATATAATATTCATTGCGAAGTGTTATGCATTCCTCGTCTACGATTCAAATGAATGTAAATGCGACACTCCCTTGCAAGGAAATAGCGATTGCAGATGTCTACGTATCGTAGCAATAGAGTTCATATGATTCTTAAAACGCGATATCGCATCTCAATTCTATGTTTCATGGTAAGGTATAATATGATTTGCTAAGTGTTATGTATTCCTCGTCTACACTTCAATTGAATGTAAATGCGACACTTCCTTGCAAGGAAATAGCGTTTGCAAATGTCTACCTATCGTAGCAGTAGTGTTCTAATGCTTCTTAGAACGCGATATCGCATCTCATTTCTATGTTTCATGGTAAGATATAATATGATTTGCGGAGTGTTATGTATTCCTCGTCTACACTTCAAATGAATGTGAATGCGACACTTCCTCGCTAGGAAATAGCGTTTGCAGATGTCTACGTATCGTAGCAGTTGAGTTCTAATGCTTCTTAAAACGCGATATCGCATCTCATTTCTATGTTTCATGGTAAGATATAATATGATTTGCGAAGTGTTATGTATTCCTCGTCTACACATCAAATGAATGTAAATGCGACACTTCCTTGCAAGGAAATAGCGTTTGCAGATGTCTACGTATCGTAGCAATAGAGTTCTAATGCTTCTTAAAACGCGATATCGCATCTAATTTCTATGTACCATTGTAAGATATAATATGATTTGCAATGTGTCATGTATTCCTCGTCTACACTTTAAATGAATTTAAATGCGACAATTCCTTGCTAGGAAATAGCGTCTGTAAATGTCTAGGTATCGTAGCAATAGAGTTCTAATGCTTCTTAAAACGAGATGTTGCATCTCATATCTATGTATCATGATAAGATATAATATCCATTGCGGAGTGTTATGCATTCCTCGTCTACGATTCAAATGAATGTAAATGCGACACTTCTTTGCAAGGAAATAGCGTTTGCAGATGACTACGTATCGTAGCAATAGCGTTCTTATGATTCTTAAAACGCGATATCGCATCTCATTTCTATGTTTCATGGTAAGATATAATATGATTTGCGAAGTGTTATGTATTCCTCGTCTACACATCAACTGAATGTAAATGCGACACTTCCTTGCAAGGACATGGCGTTTGCAGATGTCTACGTATCGTAGCAATAGAGTTCATATGATTCTTAAAACGCGATATCGCATCTCATTTCTATGTTTCATGGTAAGGTATAATATGATTTGCTAAGTGTTATGTATTCCTCGTCTACACTTCAATTGAATGTAAATGCGACACTTCCTTGCAAGGAAATAGCGTTTGCAGATGTCTACGTATCGTAGCAATAGCTTTCTAATGCTTCTTAAAACGCGATATCGAATCTCATTTCTATGTTTCATGGTAAGATATAATATGATTTGCGAAGTGTCATGTATTCCTCGTCTACACTTCAAATGAATGTAAATGTGACACTTCCTTGTAAGGAAATAGCGTTTGCAGATGTCTACCTATCGTAGCAATAGAGTACTAGTGCTTTTTAGAACGCGATATCGCATCTCATTTCTATGTTTCATGGTAAGATATAATATGATTTGCGAAGTGTCAAGTATTCCTCGTCCACACATCAAATGAATGTAAATGCGACACTTCCTTGCTAGGAAATAGCGTCTGCAGATGTCTAGGTATCGTAGCAATAGGGTTCTAATGCTTCTTAAAACGCGATATCGCATCTCATTTCTATGTTTCATGGTAAGATATAATATGATTTGCTAAGTGTTATATATTCCTCGTCTACACGTCAAATGAATGTAAATGCGACACTTCCTTGCAAGGAAATAGCGTTTGCAAATGTCTACCTATCGTAGCAGTAGTGTTCTAATGCTTCTTAGAACGCGATATCGCATCTCATTTCTATGTTTCATGGTAAGACATAATATGATTTGCGAAGTGTTATGTATTCCTCGTCTACACTTCAAATGAATGTAAATGCGACACTTCCTTGCTAGGAAATAGCGTTTGCAGATGTCTACCTATCGTAGCAATAGAGTTCTAGTGCTTCTTAAAACGCGATATCGCATCTCATTTCTATGTTTCATGATAAGATATAATATGATTTGCGAAGTGTCATGTATTCCTCGTCTACACTTCAAATGAATGTAAATGCGACACTTCCTTGCTAGGAAATAGCGTCTGCAGATGTCTGTGTATCGTAGCAATAGATTTCCAATGCTACTTAAAACGCGATATCGCATCTCATTTCTATGTTTCATGGTAAGATATAATATTCATTGCGAAGTGTTATGCATTCCTCGTCTACGATTCAAATGAATGTAAATGCGACACTCCCTTGCAAGGAAATAGCGATTGCAGATGTCTACGTATCGTAGCAATAGAGTTCATATGATTCTTAAAACGCGATATCGCATCTCAATTCTATGTTTCATGGTAAGGTATAATATGATTTGCTAAGTGTTATGTATTCCTCGTCTACACTTCAATTGAATGTAAATGCGACACTTCCTTGCAAGGTAATAGCGTTTGCAAATGTCTACCTATCGTAGCAGTAGTGTTCTAATGCTTCTTAGAACGCGATATCGCATCTCATTTCTATGTTTCATGGTAAGATATAATATGATTTGCGGAGTGTTATGTATTCCTCGTCTACACTTCAAATGAATGTGAATGCGACACTTCCTCGCTAGGAAATAGCGTTTGCAGATGTCTACGTATCGTAGCAGTTGAGTTCTAATGCTTCTTAAAACGCGACATCGCATCTCATTTCTATGTTTCATGGTAAGATATAATATGATTTGCGAAGTGTTATGTATTCCTCGTCTACACATCAAATGAATGTAAATGCGACACTTCCTTGCAAGGAAATAGCGTTTGCAGATGTCTACGTATCGTAGCAATAGAGTTCTTATGATTCTTAAAACGCGATATCGCATCTCATTTCTATGCTTCATGGTAAGGTATAATATGATTTGCGAAGTGTTATGTATCCGTCGTCTACACTTCAAATGAATGTAAATGCGACACTTTCTTGCAAGGAAATAGCGTTTGCAGATGTCTACGTATCGTAGCAATGGATTTCTGATGCTTCTTAAAACGCGATATCGCACCTCTTTTCTATGTTTCATGGTAAGGTATAATATGATTTGCGAAGTGTTATGTATTCCTCGTCTACACTTCAAATGAATGTAAATGCGACACTTCCTTGCAAGGAAATAGCGTTTGCAGATGTCTACTTATCGTAGCAATGGATTTCTGATGCTTCTTAAAACGCGATATCGCATCTCATTTCTATGTTTCATGGTAAGATATAATCTGATTTGCGAAGTGTTATGTATTCCTCGTCTACACATCAAATGAATGTTAGTGCGACACTTCCTTGCAAAGAAATAGCGTTTGCAGATGTCAACGTATCGTAGCAATAGAGTTCTTATGATTCTTAAAACGCGATATCGCATCTCATTTCTATGTTTCATGGTAAGGTATAATATGATTTGCGAAGTGTTATGTATCCGTCGTCTACACTTCAAATGAATGTAAATGCGACACTTTCTTGCAAGGAAATAGCGTTTGCAGATGTCTACGTATCGTAGCAATGGATTTCTGATGCTTCTTAAAACGCGATATCGCATCTCATTTCAATGTTTCATGGTAAGGTATAATATGATTAAAGAAGTGTTATGTATTCCTCGTCTACACTTCAAATGAATGTAAATGCGACACTTGTTTGCAAGGAAATAGCGTTTGCAGATGTCTACGTATCGTAGCAATAGAGTTCTTATGATTCTTAAAACGCGATATCGCATCTCATTTCTATATTTCATGGTAAGATATAATATGATTTGCGAAGTGTTATGTATTCCTCGTCTACACTTCAGGTGAATGTAAATGCGACACTTCTTTGCAAAGAAATAGCGTTTGCAGATGTCTACGTATCGTAGCAGTAGATTTCTTATGATTCTTAAAACGCGATATCGCATCTCATTTCTATGTTTCATGGTAAGATATAATATGATTTGCGAAGTGTTATGTACCCATCGTCTACACTTCAAATGAATGTAAATGCGACACTTCCTTGCAAGGAAATAGCGTTTGCAAATGTCTACCTATCGTAGCAGTAGTGTTCTAATGCTTCTTAGAACGCGATGTCGCATCTCATTTCTATGTTTCATGGTAAGATATAATATGATTTGCGAACTGTTATGTATTCCTCGTCTACACTTCAAATGAATATAAATGCGACACTTCCTCGCTAGGAAATAGCGTTTACAGATGTCGACGTATCGTAGCAGTTGAGTTCTAATGCTTCATAAAACGAGATATTGCATCTCATATCTATGTTTCATGATAAGATATAATATTCATTGCGAAGTGTTATGTCACGTCCCGAGGTGCGGTTGCGCTCGCAACGGTGGCACAAAGTCGTAACCGTTCCCGAAAATAACGCGAATTGCGTCCGGACCGGGTTCGTTGGCGTTTCGGACTCGATAAAACGGTAACTAACACTAAACTTACCTTGCGAAGGCTTGATTCCGCTGTCTGATTTCTCTTTCCAGGTACCTGGAGCGCCTTGGATCCGCAACCGGGATGGCGGCGGCGTACGGCTGGAACGGAGGTACGTCTACGGGAATAAGCGTCCAGGCGGGTTGACTCCGGCTGGCAGGTATCGGCGTTTGGCCCTGACGATTGGCGACTCGTACGGGTCGTGCGGCGAAGGAAACCTCCTTCACAGGAACCAGGACTCGAACGTAGGAAATTGAATATTCTGGTGCATCACCCACGTATTCCCGAGCGAGACGACGAATGAACTCTCTCCTCCCCGCGCGTCGTGTACGCTTTGTCGGAGGTGCAAGGCTCATCGAGAATACTTGAACCTCGGTTGAATACGGCACGGCTAAGCGTTGGTTCGCTCTAGCTTACCGGGATCGACCTGGGCGCAAGATATTCTGTACACGGTAGAAGTGAGGATGGAGCAACTAAGCGCTGGTTCGCTCTAGTCGTCGAGCCTCAAGACTATCGTAGATGAGATATAGAATTAGAATAATCGCGAGCGTACCCGTGGATTAGAATTAAGGAATTGTATTTGAACTCGAATAAAGATACTTTGAATCTGGTAAAAATAAACTATATTCTATGATTTCACTATACTAGATACACTTGACTAAATTCTAAGTTACTGACTAGCGATTACAATGAGAATTAGAAATAGTATAAAGTATCGAACGGACTCCGCTATGGGAGTATGGATAGAGACGAATGCATTAGAGCTAATTGCTCGTTGCGAATGAGCCTATTGCTCGGATCGGAAGTGCATCGTTCGGATGCTGGATTAGAACTCCTCGGTTCGGAGATGAGATATGAACTCTCCAGTTCGGAGATGAGATGAGAACTCTCCAGTTCGGAGATGAGTTTGGAACTGACTCTCGGATCTCGCGTCCGCGACCTCCTCGGGTCGCGCGGCGCGCGAGTCGCTGGGCCCTCGCAGTGGGGCGGACGGTCGGAGTAGGGCGGCCGCTCGGCCCTCGTGGTGGGGCGGCCGTTCGGAGTGGGGCGCGGCATGCTGCATCCCTCTTCCCTCTCGTACCTTTGTCTCCTTCTGTAGGGACGGCGAGTCGGCGGGTGGCCCGTGTGCAGGGGCTCCGGATACGGATGCTGGGGATGATGAGGTGGACGCCGGAGGGTGGCAGGCGGTACGCCTGACGTTACACCACCCCCCTTGGAAAAAGAATCTCGGCCATGCCGAGATCTCTTGTCTGTTGGGTAGATTTCGGGATGCTGGATCCTTCTCTTGGTCCTGTCGGCTGGATGCTGCGGAATCTGAGGTTTTTCGCCTGGTTGATCCTGGCGATAACGTTTGGAGTTTGGACCGTGGCTGCGGGCTTCCTTCGGATTGCAGGCACTTTCGTCGCTTTCACTTTCAGCGTTCGTTTGAATGTCACTGCTCTCACTGACTTCATTTTCAGTTTTTCGCACTTTTCTTTCACTAGCATCCACACTCTGCATACTATGCATTCGTTTACAAATTTTGATTTTGTTCGTATGAACAATTTTATGGCGCCCTTTTACATTCAGCTTAACATTACAATTGCCCAAAATTTCGAGGATACGGTACGGTCCAGAATACTGTGCCTGGAACTTATGTTTGTTCGGCTCTTTTAAAAGATAGACCCATTGGCCTACCTCGAAGTTTTGGACATTGAGATTTCGGTCATAATAATATTTAGAACGGCGTTTCGCATTGTCTAGATTGGCTTTAGCCAAATCCTGAGATTTCGAGATTTTCTCCTGAAGTTGTATAAGATAGTCGCTATAAGTTTCGTTATCAGAGCTGTCCTGAAAAGGAGTGGCTGACGGCGTCCTAGCTATCCTGCCGAACACTAGTTCGTGTGGGGTGTATAATGTACCCTCGTGCACACTGGTGTTGTATGAAAACATTGCATACGGTAACCAATTCACCCAATCGTTACTCGACTCTATGTAATGCTTCAGATATTCGGCCAGGACGTGGTGAGATCGTTCAACGGACCCGTTTGTCTGTGGATGGAACGCAGTGGACTTGTATTGCTTAATACGGAATTTGATTGCTATGGCTTTAATCAAGCTGTTTATAAAGTTCGAACCTTGGTCCGTGAGTATGCCTTTCGGGCATCCGAATTTACAAATGAATTCTTTTATTAAAGCTTCGGCAATGTCTACTGCGGTGGTGGTTTTGAGAGGAACTGCGACTGAGTATTTAGTGAGGAGATCTTGGATCGTGAGGATACTTGTATAACCGTCGGAAGTTTCGGGAAGAGGACCCATTACGTCCATTGAAATCTTATCGAATGCCCTGCCAGGGGTGTCGGTTAAAGTGAGAGGCTGTCTGGTCTTTACCCGGACCAGTTTCTCTGTCTGACAACTTTTACATTTGCCAATGTATTCTTGTATTTGTGTTTTCATGTTTGGCCAAAAGTATTGTTGTCTGATGCGAGAATAAGTTTTATTAACCCCTTTGTGACCTCCCACAGGGGAGTCGTGGTTTTCTCTTATTATTTTCAGTCGCTCTTCGACCGAAGGGGTTTTAATGAGGCCCTGGCAGACCGTAATCTGGACAGTTGTTTCGTAAAACAGGTCTTGAAGGATTTTCTGGATTCGGGACCAGGATACGGAGTCTAGATAGGTTTGTGCGATACTAAATGTTTGTAATTGTAATTCGTTTACAACGTCGCACAAGGATCTGAATGTTTCTATTACGGTCTGGAAATTGATTGATCTGGTGGAATGTTCGATGATTGGAAGCTGGATTTGGAATTCGTTTCCGATTTGTATGACTTTGGCTTTGGTAAGGACGTGATTTTTGTTTAGGAGGAATTTTTCAGTGTTTGCTAGATCTTTGGCGCCCGTGTCATAGGGGTGCCCAGATTGCGTGACGAAGACAACTACATTGTCTCGTCGCGTTGATAATGCGTCACGGCTGAAATTAAATAGAGGTTCGCGTCGGAAAAATTCATTTGGAGCAGGAGTATAGAAGTCGGTGCTGTCGCTGGCGACTTGCGGAGGTGGTGCTGTGTTGGTACGGAAGGACGTGCCTGGAGTCGGTAGTTCAGGTTCTGATGTTACCGGAGTAGGAGGAGGCGCTAGTGTGGTATACTTTTTACGGGTTTCCGGAGGCACATCGAAGATGTCGTCCTCCGAGTTTTCTGAATACGAGAGCGGAAAAATTTGAGCGGGATTCCGCGACAAAGCGTCCGCATTAAGGTTCGTTTTTCCACTTTTATAGACCATCTCGTAGTCAAATTCCGCTAACTTAAGCCTCCACCGTACGAGTCTACTTGACGGGTCCTTGACCGAATTCATCCACACGAACGGTCGATGGTCGGTAACGAGTTTGAATTGATTACCGTATATGTATGGACGAAAGTAATGGACGGCGTAGACAATCGCCAGACACTCCTTCTCGATCGTGGAGTAGTTTTTCTCCGCAGCGTTTAACAGTCGCGACGTGTACGCGATTGGCAAGTCGCGGCCTATTGGTCCTTGACTCAAGATAGCACCAATAGCTTCGGCGGACGCGTCGGTCGTTATCACGAATGGTTGTTTGAAGTTGGGGTACTGCAAGATAGGCGCTTCGCATAGGCAATCTCGGAGTTTGACGAATGAATTCTCTTGCTCGTTACGCCATACAAAGGGCGCGTCTTTTTTTAACAAATTTGTAAGTGGCTTAGCAATATTAGAAAAATTTGCGATGAACCGCCTGTAGTATCCCGCGAGCCCGAGGAATTGTTTGATCTGTTTCGCGTTGCGCGGGCGCGGAAAATTTTTGACGGCGCTAATTTTCGCAGGGTCAGGTTTTACACCGTGCTCACTGATAATATGACCCAAATAGCTTACTTCTCTCCTCAAGAATTCGCACTTATCCGGCTGCAATACTAAATTAGCTTCTTTGAGCCGTTGAGTTAATTTATCGAATTTAAGTCGATGTTCTTGAAGAGAGCTAGCGTAGATAACAATGTCGTCCAAATAGACGAAAATTTCGTTCCCCTGGAGACCGGACAGGACATTGTCCATAAGTCGTTGGAACGTCGCCGGCGCATTTTTTAATCCGAATGGCATTCTTTTAAATTCATAATGCCCGTGAGGCGTCGAAAAAGCGGTTTTGGGAGCATCGGCGGGCTCCATTGGGATCTGGTGAAATCCGCTCGCGAGATCGAATGTACTAAAATACTTCGCGCTCCCGAGCTGATCAAGTATCTCGGTAATGCAAGGGAGGGGATAGGCATCGGCGACAGATTTCTCATTGAGTGCGCGGTAGTCGATGACGACGCGCCATTGCTTGTTGCCCAAGGAGTCCGGTTTCTTTGGGACAACCCACAATGGCGAATTATATGGTGATTTTGACGGAGAGATGACACCATTTTGTAAAAATTTGTCGACTTGTCGTCGAATCTCCTCCTTATGAGCTGGTGGGAATCGGTATTGTTTCACATTGACGGGGCGGTCGTCGACGGTTGGAATCTTGTGCGTGGTTGCTGACGTATGCCCTAATTTATCCCCCTCAATGTGAAAAAGCTCCTGCGTGCTTTGAACGAGACGGACGACGTGCTCTCTTTCCTCTGCGTTGAGGTGGTCGAGACGGAGGAGACTAAGAATTCGATCTAGGCGAGATTTCGAAGGATTGGCGGATTTCGATGTCTGTTTTAACGGCGCCTGTTGTATATTATTTTTAACCGCCTGAGCATAGGAGATTTGTTGAACATTCGCGATTTTGCAACGCGAAGGAGGAGTTTCGAGTGTCGAATATGGTGTCTGACTCGAGAAAGAAATAGAAGTTTTCCCTTTTTGGGATGAGCCGATCGGTACGGCGGATACGTTAGATTTAGTAGATTTAGAAAAAACCGGATACAGCGACGGACTATCCTCCTCGTGGAGGGGAGTCATGATTTGCGCGGGCTCAAGTACGATTTCTGGTAACGCGATTTCGACGGCGCGGTCGGATGAATTAATTATTCGAGTTACCGCTTTGCCCCGAATTACTCTGACGAGAGCGTTTCCGAAAAATATACCCGGCGCAAGATCGATACGGGGAATTATACCTTCCGCGAGGTTCGAATTAACTACGCGGACCTTGATACCGATATTTGATCTCGGCGGAATGGAGATACGGTCTCCTGACTTCGGAGAAGCTGCTTTGTCTTGCGTTCGAAGCTTCGATTTCGTTGCTGCATCGCGTTTCAGCGGAGGCGATGATTTACGCGGCGGGCGCGGCGGCGGAGGGGGAATAGATTCCGTGCGCGGCGCTTGTTTACGTTTCGGCGATAGGAGAGGCTTTATTTTCGAGTCCGGTGACGGTTCCTCGAGTGTTTCGATATCGTCTTCGAAAGGAATTCTCTTACCATTCCATTTGATTATTTTATTTGGAAAAGAGATTTCTGCGTCCATACAGAACCCGGAGCCGAGGATCCCGCTTGGTTTAAGGGGAAAATCATCCTCGACCACATTAAAAGGGACGACGCGACCGAAAATGACAAGATTCACCGTCCCTAAGGTTGCGGTTTTGCCATCGGTTACCCCTGTTATTATTACGATCTCGGACTTATCGATTCGCGCGGATGCTTTTAGAGCCGAACGTTTTATAATATTTATTTCCGCCCCAGTGTCCACCATGAAGCGAGTTGGTGAAATTAGAAGATCGGATTTTAAAATTACGTTTGGCGTGCTAGTTTTTCCGGTTATGTTTATCGCGGCGTTTCGTCGATTTCCGCGTTGGAGTTGTTCGCGGCGAGAGGACGGACTTGGTGCGCGGCCTCGCCACCTGTCTCGCGGCGGGTGCGGAGGCCATTGTCGTTTCCCGAATTTTGATTTACAGCGTTGTTGTACTGCCTTTTGCGGCACTCGCCTATTTCGTGCCCCGGGGTCTTGCAATAGCGACAAAATTTGGGCGCGTCCCTGGCTACGATTTGTCTCGGTTGTTCGTACGCGGGGCCTCGAGTAGGAGGCGGTACGTCCCTGGATCGCAAGTATTCCTGCGGTCGGTACGGCGATGGCGGTCTGAGCCGACACTCGGTCGCGTAATGTCTGATATTATTGCATTTTCGGCAAATAATTTCGGCTGGTTTTTCGCGCGATTCTGGTCGCGCGACACGCGATCTACCTAGCCGGTTGCAATCACGTTCGTGCATTTGATAGAGCTCCCGCGCTCGAGCGAACGTTTCTCGCAATGTACCGAATGAATTTACCGTCATTTGCATCCGAATTTCTGGAATGAGACCGTCTTTAAAACATTGTAATGTGAGCGCGTCTACGTCATCGAGCGATTCCGGTGTGTCTCGTCGAGCAAGCCTTTCGCAATCAATTATAGCGGTTCTAAGATCTTTTACTCGACCGATGTAATCTAGAATGTGCTCGTTCGCGCGCATAAATATATTGGCAAGTTCACCCCGATAATGATGAGCTGATTTTACGGAGCAAAATGTGCTGCGAAGAACGTCCGTTAATTCGAGTATTGTGTAACACGGCTCGTCTTCTAGCGCGGCGTAGGCACGACCCTTGAGTTTTCCCTTAAGCAGGCGTGTGAAAGTTCGCTCGCACCCATTAGGGATAAGCTCATAAGCGCGTTTACACGCTCGGGTAAACTGAAGAATGGGAATGTTCTGACCATCGAATGTCGGCACGGCTTCGAGGGCCTGCTTAAGCGATAGCTCGTCGTGTTGCGAACTATTTGTATTGAAATCAGAGCTCGAATTATGTGCGGAAAGCGGATTTCCCCGAGGAATATCCAGCGAAACGGTATCGTCGCGCGTTAAATCAGGCGTTCTGCGAATAGATTCTAATTCACGACGTAAAATTTCTATTTGCTGGAGCAACGCGGCATTACTCGGATCGGTCGCTTTCGTATTTTTCGCGGAAGTATTTGGTTGCGCGGTACTAGGAAGAGGCTCGGCGATAGCGTCTTGGAAATCAAGCGTTCTGCTAGTGCGTTTTTCGCGTTCGGAATCGGCCATCGCGGCGGCTCGCTGTGTCTGCTGGCGCGTTTTTGTCGGAGTCCGGGTTGCCATATCTAGTTTCGCGGTTCCTTTCGGCGGAATTTCCGGAGGAAACGCGGGGCTATCCCACCGCTGTCACCAAAAATAACTTTCGTGTCACGTCCCGAGGTGCGGTTGCGCTCGCAACGGTGGCACAAAGTCGTAACCGTTCCCGAAAATAACGCGAATTGCGTCCGGACCGGGTTCGTTGGCGTTTCGGACTCGATAAAACGGTAACTAACACTAAACTTACCTTGCGAAGGCTTGATTCCGCTGTCTGATTTCTCTTTCCAGGTACCTGGAGCGCCTTGGATCCGCAACCGGGATGGCGGCGGCGTACGGCTGGAACGGAGGTACGTCTACGGGAATAAGCGTCCAGGCGGGTTGACTCCGGCTGGCAGGTATCGGCGTTTGGCCCTGACGATTGGCGACTCGTACGGGTCGTGCGGCGAAGGAAACCTCCTTCACAGGAACCAGGACTCGAACGTAGGAAATTGAATATTCTGGTGCATCACCCACGTATTCCCGAGCGAGACGACGAATGAACTCTCTCCTCCCCGCGCGTCGTGTACGCTTTGTCGGAGGTGCAAGGCTCATCGAGAATACTTGAACCTCGGTTGAATACGGCACGGCTAAGCGTTGGTTCGCTCTAGCTTACCGGGATCGACCTGGGCGCAAGATATTCTGTACACGGTAGAAGTGAGGATGGAGCAACTAAGCGCTGGTTCGCTCTAGTCGTCGAGCCTCAAGACTATCGTAGATGAGATATAGAATTAGAATAATCGCGAGCGTACCCGTGGATTAGAATTAAGGAATTGTATTTGAACTCGAATAAAGATACTTTGAATCTGGTAAAAATAAACTATATTCTATGATTTCACTATACTAGATACACTTGACTAAATTCTAAGTTACTGACTAGCGATTACAATGAGAATTAGAAATAGTATAAAGTATCGAACGGACTCCGCTATGGGAGTATGGATAGAGACGAATGCATTAGAGCTAATTGCTCGTTGCGAATGAGCCTATTGCTCGGATCGGAAGTGCATCGTTCGGATGCTGGATTAGAACTCCTCGGTTCGGAGATGAGATATGAACTCTCCAGTTCGGAGATGAGATGAGAACTCTCCAGTTCGGAGATGAGTTTGGAACTGACTCTCGGATCTCGCGTCCGCGACCTCCTCGGGTCGCGCGGCGCGCGAGTCGCTGGGCCCTCGCAGTGGGGCGGACGGTCGGAGTAGGGCGGCCGCTCGGCCCTCGTGGTGGGGCGGCCGTTCGGAGTGGGGCGCGGCATGCTGCATCCCTCTTCCCTCTCGTACCTTTGTCTCCTTCTGTAGGGACGGCGAGTCGGCGGGTGGCCCGTGTGCAGGGGCTCCGGATACGGATGCTGGGGATGATGAGGTGGACGCCGGAGGGTGGCAGGCGGTACGCCTGACGTTACAGTTATGTATTCCTCGTCTACGATTCATATGAATGTAAATGCGACATTTCCTTGCAAGGAAATAGCGTTTGCAGATTTCTACGTATCGTAGCAATAGAGTTCTTATGATTCTTAAAACGCGATATCGCATCTCATTTCTATGTTTCATGGTAAGATATAATATGATTTGCGAAGTGTTATGTATTCCTCGTCTACACATCAACTGAATGTAAATGCGACACTTCCTTGCAAGGATATAGCGTTTGCAAATGTCTACCTATTGTAGCAATAGTGTTCTAATGCTTCTTAAAACGCGATATCGCATCTCATTTCTATGTTTCATGGTAAGGCATAATATGATTTGCGAAGTGTTATGTATTCCTCGTCTACACATCAAATGAATGTAAATGCGACACTTCCTCGCTAGGAAATAGCGTTTGCAGATGTCTACGTATCGTAGCAATAGCTTTCTAATGCTTCTTAAAACGCGATATCGAATCTCATTTCTATGTTTCATGGTAAGATATAATATGATTTGCGAAGTGTCATGTATTCCTCGTCTACACTTCAAATGAATGCAAATGCAACACTTCCTTGCAAGGAAATAGCGTTTGCAGATGTCTACGTATCGAAGTAATAGAGTTCAAATGCTTCTTAGAACGCGATATCGCATCTCATCTCTATGTTTCATGGTAAGATATAATATGATTTGCGAAATGTTATGTATTCCTCGCCTACACTTCAAATGAATGTAAATGTGACACTTCCTTGTAAGGAAATAGCGTTTGCAGATGTCTACCTATCGTAGCAATAGAGTACTAGTGCTTTTTAGAACGCGATATCGCATCTCATTTCTATGTTTCATGGTAAGATATAATATGATTTGCGAAGTGTCAAGTATTCCTCGTCCACACATCAAATGAATGTAAATGCGACACTTCCTTGCTAGGAAATAGCGTCTGCAGATGTCTAGGTATCGTAGCAATAGGGTTCTAATGCTTCTTAAAACGCGATATCGCATCTCATTTCTATGTTTCATGGTAAGATATAATATGATTTGCTAAGTGTTATATATTCCTCGTCTACACGTCAAATGAATGTAAATGCGACACTTCCTTGCAAGGAAATAGCGTTTGCAAATGTCTACCTATCGTAGCAGTAGTGTTCTAATGCTTCTTAGAACGCGATATCGCATCTCATTTCTATGTTTCATGGTAAGATATAATATGATTTGCGAAGTGTTATGTATTCCTCGTCTACACTTCAAATGAATGTAAATGCGACACTTCCTTGCTAGGAAATAGCGTTTGCAGATGTCTACCTATCGTAGCAATAGAGTTCTAGTGCTTCTTAAAACGCGATATCGCATCTCATTTCTATGTTTCATGATAAGATATAATATGATTTGCGAAGTGTCATGTATTCCTCGTCTACACTTCAAATGAATGTAAATGCGACACTTCCTTGCTAGGAAATAGCGTCTGCAGATGTCTGGGTATCGTAGCAATAGATTTCCAATGCTACTTAAAACGCGATATCGCATCTCATTTCTATGTTTCATGGTAAGATATAATATTCATTGCGAAGTGTTATGCATTCCTCGTCTACGATTCAAATGAATGTAAATGCGACACTCCCTTGCAAGGAAATAGCGATTGCAGATGTCTACGTATCGTAGCAATAGAGTTCATATGATTCTTAAAACGCGATATCGCATCTCAATTCTATGTTTCATGGTAAGGTATAATATGATTTGCTAAGTGTTATGTATTCCTCGTCTACACTTCAATTGAATGTAAATGCGACACTTCCTTGCAAGGAAATAGCGTTTGCAAATGTCTACCTATCGTAGCAGTAGTGTTCTAATGCTTCTTAGAACGCGATATCGCATCTCATTTCTATGTTTCATGGTAAGATATAATATGATTTGCGGAGTGTTATGTATTCCTCGTCTACACTTCAAATGAATGTGAATGCGACACTTCCTCGCTAGGAAATAGCGTTTGCAGATGTCTACGTATCGTAGCAGTTGAGTTCTAATGCTTCTTAAAACGCGATATCGCATCTCATTTCTATGTTTCATGGTAAGATATAATATGATTTGCGAAGTGTTATGTATTCCTCGTCTACACATCAAATGAATGTAAATGCGACACTTCCTTGCAAGGAAATAGCGTTTGCAGATGTCTACGTATCGTAGCAATAGAGTTCTAATGCTTCTTAAAACGCGATATCGCATCTAATTTCTATGTACCATTGTAAGATATAATATGATTTGCAATGTGTCATGTATTCCTCGTCTACACTTTAAATGAATTTAAATGCGACAATTCCTTGCTAGGAAATAGCGTCTGTAAATGTCTAGGTATCGTAGCAATAGAGTTCTAATGCTTCTTAAAACGAGATGTTGCATCTCATATCTATGTATCATGATAAGATATAATATCCATTGCGGAGTGTTATGCATTCCTCGTCTACGATTCAAATGAATGTAAATGCGACACTTCTTTGCAAGGAAATAGCGTTTGCAGATGACTACGTATCGTAGCAATAGCGTTCTTATGATTCTTAAAACGCGATATCGCATCTCATTTCTATGTTTCATGGTAAGATATAATATGATTTGCGAAGTGTTATGTATTCCTCGTCTACACATCAACTGAATGTAAATGCGACACTTCCTTGCAAGGACATAGCGTTTGCAGATGTCTACGTATCGTAGCAATAGAGTTCATATGATTCTTAAAACGCGATATCGCATCTCATTTCTATGTTTCATGGTAAGGTATAATATGATTTGCTAAGTGTTATGTATTCCTCGTCTACACTTCAATTGAATGTAAATGCGACACTTCCTTGCAAGGAAATAGCGTTTGCAAATGTCTACCTATCGTAGCAGTAGTGTTCTAATGCTTCTTAGAACGCGATATCGCATCTCATTTCTATGTTTCATGGTAAGATATAATATGATTTGCGGAGTGTTATGTATTCCTCGTCTACACTTCAAATGAATGTGAATGCGACACTTCCTCGCTAGGAAATAGCGTTTGCAGATGTCTACGTATCGTAGCAGTTGAGTTCTAATGCTTCTTAAAACGCGATATCGCATCTCATTTCTATGTTTCATGGTAAGATATAATATGATTTGCGAAGTGTTATGTATTCCTCGTCTACACATCAAATGAATGTAAATGCGACACTTCCTTGCAAGGAAATAGCGTTTGCAGATGTCTACGTATCGTAGCAATAGAGTTCTTATGATTCTTAAAACGCGATATCGCATCTCATTTCTATGCTTCATGGTAAGGTATAATATGATTTGCGAAGTGTTATGTATCCGTCGTCTACACTTCAAATGAATGTAAATGCGACACTTTCTTGCAAGGAAATAGCGTTTGCAGATGTCTACGTATCGTAGCAATGGATTTCTGATGCTTCTTAAAACGCGATATCGCACCTCTTTTCTATGTTTCATGGTAAGGTATAATATGATTTGCGAAGTGTTATGTATTCCTCGTCTACACTTCAAATGAATGTAAATGCGACACTTCCTTGCAAGGAAATAGCGTTTGCAGATGTCTACTTATCGTAGCAATGGATTTCTGATGCTTCTTAAAACGCGATATCGCATCTCATTTCTATGTTTCATGGTAAGATATAATCTGATTTGCGAAGTGTTATGTATTCCTCGTCTACACATCAAATGAATGTTAGTGCGACACTTCCTTGCAAAGAAATAGCGTTTGCAGATGTCAACGTATCGTAGCAATAGAGTTCTTATGATTCTTAAAACGCGATATCGCATCTCATTTCTATGTTTCATGGTAAGGTATAATATGATTTGCGAAGTGTTATGTATCCGTCGTCTACACTTCAAATGAATGTAAATGCGACACTTTCTTGCAAGGAAATAGCGTTTGCAGATGTCTACGTATCGTAGCAATGGATTTCTGATGCTTCTTAAAACGCGATATCGCATCTCATTTCTATGTTTCATGGTAAGGTATAATATGATTAAAGAAGTGTTATGTATTCCTCGTCTACACTTCAAATGAATGTAAATGCGACACTTGTTTGCAAGGAAATAGCGCTTGCAGATGTCTACGTATCGTAGCAATAGAGTTCTTATGATTCTTAAAACGCGATATCGCATCTCATTTCTATATTTCATGGTAAGATATAATATGATTTGCGAAGTGTTATGTATTCCTCGTCTACACTTCAGGTGAATGTAAATGCGACACTTCTTTGCAAAGAAATAGCGTTTGCAGATGTCTACGTATCGTAGCAGTAGATTTCTTATGATTCTTAAAACGCGATATCGCATCTCATTTCTATGTTTCATGGTAAGATATAATATGATTTGCGAAGTGTTATGTACCCATCGTCTACACTTCAAATGAATGTAAATGCGACACTTCCTTGCAAGGAAATAGCGTTTGCAAATGTCTACCTATCGTAGCAGTAGTGTTCTAATGCTTCTTAGAACGCGATGTCGCATCTCATTTCTATGTTTCATGGTAAGATATAATATGATTTGCGAACTGTTATGTATTCCTCGTCTACACTTCAAATGAATATAAATGCGACACTTCCTCGCTAGGAAATAGCGTTTACAGATGTCGACGTATCGTAGCAGTTGAGTTCTAATGCTTCATAAAACGAGATATTGCATCTCATATCTATGTTTCATGATAAGATATAATATTCATTGCGAAGTGTTATGTATTCCTCGTCTACGATTCATATGAATGTAAATGCGACATTTCCTTGCAAGGAAATAGCGTTTGCAGATTTCTACGTATCGTAGCAATAGAGTTCTTATGATTCTTAAAACGCGATATCGCATCTCATTTCTATGTTTCATGGTAAGATATAATATGATTTGCGAAGTGTTATGTATTCCTCGTCTACACATCAACTGAATGTAAATGCGACACTTCCTTGCAAGGACATAGCGTTTGCAGATGTCTACGTACCGTAGCAATAGAGTTCTAATGCTTCTTAAAACGCGATATTGCATCTCATTTCTATGTTTCATGGTAAGATATAATATGATTTGCGAAGTGTTATGTATTCCTCTTCTACACATCCAATGAATGTAAATGCGACACTTCCTTGTAAGGAAATAGCGATTGCAGATGTCTACGTATCGTAGCAATAGAGTTCATATGATTCTTAGAACGCGATATCGCATCTCATTTCTATGTTTCATGGTAAGATATAATATGATTTGCGGAGTGTTATGTATTCCTCGTCTACACTTCAAATGAATGTGAATGCGACACTTCCTCGCTAGGAAATAGCGTTTGCAGATGTCTACGTATCGTAGCAGTTGAGTTCTAATGCTTCTTAAAACGCGATATCGCATCTCATTTCTATGTTTCATGGTAAGATATAATATGATTTGCGAAGTGTTATGTATTCCTCGTCTACACATCAAATGAATGTAAATGCGACACTTCCTTGCAAGGAAATAGCGTTTGCAGATGTCTACGTATCGTAGCAATAGAGTTCTTATGATTCTTAAAACGCGATATCGCATCTCATTTCTACGCTTCATGGTAAGGTATAATATGATTTGCGAAGTGTTATGTATCCGTCGTCTACACTTCAAATGAATGTAAATGCGACACTTTCTTGCAAGGAAATAGCGTTTGCAGATGTCTACGTATCGTAGCAATGGATTTCTGATGCTTCTTAAAACGCGATATCGCACCTCTTTTCTATGTTTCATGGTAAGGTATAATATGATTTGCGAAGTGTTATGTATTCCTCGTCTACACTTCAAATGAATGTAAATGCGACACTTCCTTGCAAGGAAATAGCGTTTGCAGATGTCTACTTATCGTAGCAATGGATTTCTGATGCTTCTTAAAACGCGATATCGCATCTCATTTCTATGTTTCATGGTAAGATATAATCTGATTTGCGAAGTGTTATGTATTCCTCGTCTACACATCAAATGAATGTTAGTGCGACACTTCCTTGCAAAGAAATAGCGTTTGCAGATGTCAACGTATCGTAGCAGTAGATTTCTTATGATTCTTAAAACGCGATATCGCATCTCATTTCTATGTTTCATGGTAAGATATAATATGATTTGCGAAGTGTTATGTACCCATCGTCTACACTTCAAATGAATGTAAATGCGACACTTCCTTGCAAGGAAATAGCGTTTGCAAATGTCTACCTATCGTAGCAATGGATTTCTGATGCTTCTTAAAACGCGATATCGCATCTCATTTCTATGTTTCATGGTAAGGTATAATATGATTAAAGAAGTGTTATGTATTCCTCGTCTACACTTCAAATGAATGTAAATGCGACACTTGTTTGCAAGGAAATAGCGCTTGCAGATGTCTACGTATCGTAGCAATAGAGTTCTTATGATTCTTAAAACGCGATATCGCATCTCATTTCTATATTTCATGGTAAGATATAATATGATTTGCGGAGTGTTATGTATTCCTCGTCTACACTTCAAATGAATGTGAATGCGACACTTCCTCGCTAGGAAATAGCGTTTGCAGATGTCTACGTATCGTAGCAGTTGAGTTCTAATGCTTCTTAAAACGCGATATCGCATCTCATTTCTATGTTTCATGGTAAGATATAATATGATTTGCGAAGTGTTATGTATTCCTCGTCTACACATCAAATGAATGTAAATGCGACACTTCCTTGCAAGGAAATAGCGTTTGCAGATGTCTACGTATCGTAGCAATAGAGTTCTTATGATTCTTAAAACGCGATATCGCATCTCATTTCTATGCTTCATGGTAAGGTATAATATGATTTGCGAAGTGTTATGTATCCGTCGTCTACACTTCAAATGAATGTAAATGCGACACTTTCTTGCAAGGAAATAGCGTTTGCAGATGTCTACGTATCGTAGCAATGGATTTCTGATGCTTCTTAAAACGCGATATCGCACCTCTTTTCTATGTTTCATGGTAAGGTATAATATGATTTGCGAAGTGTTATGTATTCCTCGTCTACACTTCAAATGAATGTAAATGCGACACTTCCTTGCAAGGAAATAGCGTTTGCAGATGTCTACTTATCGTAGCAATGGATTTCTGATGCTTCTTAAAACGCGATATCGCATCTCATTTCTATGTTTCATGGTAAGATATAATCTGATTTGCGAAGTGTTATGTATTCCTCGTCTACACATCAAATGAATGTTAGTGCGACACTTCCTTGCAAAGAAATAGCGTTTGCAGATGTCAACGTATCGTAGCAATAGAGTTCTTATGATTCTTAAAACGCGATATCGCATCTCATTTCTATGTTTCATGGTAAGGTATAATATGATTTGCGAAGTGTTATGTATCCGTCGTCTACACTTCAAATGAATGTAAATGCGACACTTTCTTGCAAGGAAATAGCGTTTGCAGATGTCTACGTATCGTAGCAATGGATTTCTGATGCTTCTTAAAACGCGATATCGCATCTCATTTCTATGTTTCATGGTAAGGTATAATATGATTAAAGAAGTGTTATGTATTCCTCGTCTACACTTCAAATGAATGTAAATGCGACACTTGTTTGCAAGGAAATAGCGCTTGCAGATGTCTACGTATCGTAGCAATAGAGTTCTTATGATTCTTAAAACGCGATATCGCATCTCATTTCTATATTTCATGGTAAGATATAATATGATTTGCGAAGTGTTATGTATTCCTCGTCTACACTTCAGGTGAATGTAAATGCGACACTTCTTTGCAAAGAAATAGCGTTTGCAGATGTCTACGTATCGTAGCAGTAGATTTCTTATGATTCTTAAAACGCGATATCGCATCTCATTTCTATGTTTCATGGTAAGATATAATATGATTTGCGAAGTGTTATGTACCCATCGTCTACACTTCAAATGAATGTAAATGCGACACTTCCTTGCAAGGAAATAGCGTTTGCAAATGTCTACCTATCGTAGCAGTAGTGTTCTAATGCTTCTTAGAACGCGATGTCGCATCTCATTTCTATGTTTCATGGTAAGATATAATATGATTTGCGAACTGTTATGTATTCCTCGTCTACACTTCAAATGAATATAAATGCGACACTTCCTCGCTAGGAAATAGCGTTTACAGATGTCGACGTATCGTAGCAGTTGAGTTCTAATGCTTCATAAAACGAGATATTGCATCTCATATCTATGTTTCATGATAAGATATAATATTCATTGCGAAGTGTTATGTATTCCTCGTCTACGATTCATATGAATGTAAATGCGACATTTCCTTGCAAGGAAATAGCGTTTGCAGATTTCTACGTATCGTAGCAATAGAGTTCTTATGATTCTTAAAACGCGATATCGCATCTCATTTCTATGTTTCATGGTAAGATATAATATGATTTGCGAAGTGTTATGTATTCCTCGTCTACACATCAACTGAATGTAAATGCGACACTTCCTTGCAAGGACATAGCGTTTGCAGATGTCTACGTACCGTAGCAATAGAGTTCTAATGCTTCTTAAAACGCGATATTGCATCTCATTTCTATGTTTCATGGTAAGATATAATATGATTTGCGAAGTGTTATGTATTCCTCTTCTACACATCCAATGAATGTAAATGCGACACTTCCTTGTAAGGAAATAGCGATTGCAGATGTCTACGTATCGTAGCAATAGAGTTCATATGATTCTTAGAACGCGATATCGCATCTCATTTCTATGTTTCATGGTAAGATATAATATGATTTGCGGAGTGTTATGTATTCCTCGTCTACACTTCAAATGAATGTGAATGCGACACTTCCTCGCTAGGAAATAGCGTTTGCAGATGTCTACGTATCGTAGCAGTTGAGTTCTAATGCTTCTTAAAACGCGATATCGCATCTCATTTCTATGTTTCATGGTAAGATATAATATGATTTGCGAAGTGTTATGTATTCCTCGTCTACACATCAAATGAATGTAAATGCGACACTTCCTTGCAAGGAAATAGCGTTTGCAGATGTCTACGTATCGTAGCAATAGAGTTCTTATGATTCTTAAAACGCGATATCGCATCTCATTTCTACGCTTCATGGTAAGGTATAATATGATTTGCGAAGTGTTATGTATCCGTCGTCTACACTTCAAATGAATGTAAATGCGACACTTTCTTGCAAGGAAATAGCGTTTGCAGATGTCTACGTATCGTAGCAATGGATTTCTGATGCTTCTTAAAACGCGATATCGCACCTCTTTTCTATGTTTCATGGTAAGGTATAATATGATTTGCGAAGTGTTATGTATTCCTCGTCTACACTTCAAATGAATGTAAATGCGACACTTCCTTGCAAGGAAATAGCGTTTGCAGATGTCTACTTATCGTAGCAATGGATTTCTGATGCTTCTTAAAACGCGATATCGCATCTCATTTCTATGTTTCATGGTAAGATATAATCTGATTTGCGAAGTGTTATGTATTCCTCGTCTACACATCAAATGAATGTTAGTGCGACACTTCCTTGCAAAGAAATAGCGTTTGCAGATGTCAACGTATCGTAGCAGTAGATTTCTTATGATTCTTAAAACGCGATATCGCATCTCATTTCTATGTTTCATGGTAAGATATAATATGATTTGCGAAGTGTTATGTACCCATCGTCTACACTTCAAATGAATGTAAATGCGACACTTCCTTGCAAGGAAATAGCGTTTGCAAATGTCTACCTATCGTAGCAGTAGTGTTCTAATGCTTCTTAGAACGCGATGTCGCATCTCATTTCTATGTTTCATGGTAAGATATAATATGATTTGCGAACTGTTATGTATTCCTCGTCTACACTTCAAATGAATATAAATGCGACACTTCCTCGCTAGGAAATAGCGTTTACAGATGTCGACGTATCGTAGCAGTTGAGTTCTAATGCTTCATATAACGAGATATTGCATCTCATATCTATGTTTCATGATAAGATATAATATTCATTGCGAAGTGTTATGTATTCCTCGTCTACGATTCATATGAATGTAAATGCGACATTTCCTTGCAAGGAAATAGCGTTTGCAGATTTCTACGTATCGTAGCAATAGAGTTCTTATGATTCTTAAAACGCGATATCGCATCTCATTTCTATGTTTCATGGTAAGATATAATATGATTTGCGGAGTGTTATGTACTCCTCGTCTACGATTCAAATGAAAGTAAATGCGACACTTCCTTGCAAGGAAATAGCGATTGCAGATGTCTACGTATCGTAGCAATAGAGTTCATATGATTCTTAAATCGCGATAGCGCATCTCATTTCTATGTTTCAAGGTAAGATGTAATATGATTTGCGAAGTGTCATGTATTCCTCGTCTATACTTCAAATGAATGTAAATGCGACACTTCCTTGCTAGGAAATAGCGTCTGCAGATGTCTACCTAGCGTAGCAGTAGTGTTCTAGTGCTTCTTAAAACGCGATATCGCATCTCATTTCTATGTTTCATGGTAAGATATAATATGATTTGCGAAGTGTTATGTATTCCTCGTCTACACTTCAATTGAATGTAAATGCGACACTTCCTTGCAAGGAAATAGCGTTTGCAAATGTCTACCTATCGTAGCAGTAGTGTTCTAATGCTTCTTAGAACGCGATATCGCATCTCACTTCTATGTTTCATGGTAAGATATAATATGATTTGCGAAGTGTTATGTATTCCTCGCCTACACTTCAAATGAATGTGAATGCGACACTTTCTCGCTAGGAAATAGCGTTTGCAGATGTCTACGTATCGTAGCAATAGATTTCTAATGCTTCTTAAAACGCGATATCGCATCTAATTTCTATGTATCATTGTAAGATATAATATGATTTGCAATGTGTCATGTATTCCTCGTCTACACTTTAAATGAATTTAAATGCGACAATTCCTTGCTAGGAAATAGCGTCTGCAGATGTCTAGGTATCGAAGCAATAGAGTTCTAATGCTTCTTAAAACGCGATATCGCATTTCATTTCTATGTTTCATGGTAAGATATAATATGATTTGCGAAGTGTTATGTATTCCTCGTCTACACTTCAAATGAATGTAAATGCGACACTTCCTTGCTAGGAAATAGCGTCTGTAAATGTCTAGGTATCGTAGCAATAGAGTTCTAATGCTTCTTAAAACGAGATGTTGCATCTCATATCTATGTATCATGATAAGATATAATATCCATTGCGGAGTGTTATGCATTCCTCGTCTACGATTCAAATGAATGTAAATGCGACACTTCTTTGCAAGGAAATAGCGTTTGCAGATGACTACGTATCGTAGCAATAGCGTTCTTATGATTCTTAAAACGCGATATCGCATCTCATTTCTATGTTTCATGGTAAGATATAATATGATTTGCGAAGTGTTATGTATTCCTCGTCTACACATCAACTGAATGTAAATGCGACACTTCCTTGCAAGGACATAGCGCTTGCAGATGTCTACGTATCGTAGCAATAGAGTTCTAAATGCTTCTTAAAACGCGATATCGCATCTCATTTCTATGTTTCATGGTAAGATATAATATGATTTGCGAAGTGTTATGTATTCCTCGTCTACACATCAAATGAATGTAAATGCGACACTTCCTTGCAAGGAAATAGCGATTGCAGATGTCTACGTATCGTAGCAATAGAGTTCATATGATTCTTAAAACGCGATATCGCATCTCATTTCTATGTTTCATGGTAAGGTATAATATGATTTGCTAAGTGTTATGTATTCCTCGTCTACACTTCAATTGAATGTAAATGCGACACTTCCTTGCAAGGAAATAGCGTTTGCAAATGTCTACCTATCGTAGCAGTAGTGTTCTAATGCTTCTTAGAACGCGATATCGCATCTCATTTCTATGTTTCATGGTAAGATATAATATGATTTGCGGAGTGTTATGTATTCCTCGTCTACACTTCAAATGAATGTGAATGCGACGCTTCCTCGCCAGGAAATAGCGTTTGCAGATGTCTACGTATCGTAGCAGTTGAGTTCTAATGCTTCCTAAAACGCGATATCGCATCTCACTTCTATGTTTCATGGTAAGATATAATATGATTTGCGAAGTGTTATGTATTCCTCGTCTACACATCAAATGAATGTAAATGCGACACTTCCTTGCAAGGAAATAGCGTTTGCAGATGTCTACGTATCGTAGCAATAGAGTTCTTATGATTCTTAAAACGCGATATCGCATCTCATTTCTATGCTTCATGGTAAGGTATAATATGATTTGCGAAGTGTTATGTATCCGTCGTCTACACTTCAAATGAATGTAAATGCGACACTTCCTTGCAAGGAAATAGCGTTTGCAAATGTCTACCTATCGTAGCAGTAGTGTTCTAATGCTTCTTAGACCGCGATGTCGCATCTCATTTCTATGTTTCATGGTAAGATATAATATGATTTGCGAACTGTTATGTATTCCTCGTCTACACCTCAAATGAATATAAATGCGACACTTCCTCGCTAGGAAATAGCGTTTGCAGATGTCGACGTATCGTAGCAGTTGAGTTCTAATGCTTCATAAAACGAGATATTGCATCTCATATCTATGTTTCATGATAAGATATAATATTCATTGCGAAGTGTTATGTATTCATCGTCTACGATTCAAATGAATGTAAATGCGACACATCCTTGCAAGGAAATAGCGTTTGCAGATGTCTACGTATCGTAGCAATAGAGTTCTAATGCTTCTTAAAACGCGATATCGCATCTCATTTCTATGTTTCATGGTAAGATATAATATGATTTGCGGAGTGTTATGTATTCCCCGTCTACACATCAAATGAATGTGAATGCGACACTTTCTTGCAAGGAAATAGCGTTTGCAGATGTCTACGTATCGTAGCAGTAGAGTTCTTATGATTCTTAAAACGCGATATCGCATCTCATTTCTATGTTTCATGGTAAGATATAATATGATTTGCGAAGTGTTATGTACCCATCGTCTACACTTCAAATGAATGTAAATGCGACACTTCCTTGCAAGGAAATAGCATTTGCAAATGTCTACCTATCGTAGCAGTAGTGTTCTAATGCTTCTTAGAACGCGATGTCGCATCTCATTTCTATGTTTCATGGTAAGATATAATATGATTTGCGAACTGTTATGTATTCCTCGTCTACACTTCAAATGAATATAAATGCGACACTTCCTCGCTAGGAAATAGCGTTTACAGATGTCGACGTATCGTAGCAGTTGAGTTCTAATGCTTCATAAAACGAGATATTGCATCTCATATCTATGTTTCATGATAAGATATAATATTCATTGCGAAGTGTTATGTATTCCTCGTCTACGATTCATATGAATGTAAATGCGACATTTCCTTGCAAGGAAATAGCGTTTGCAGATTTCTACGTATCGTAGCAATAGAGTTCTTATGATTCTTAAAACGCGATATCGCATCTCATTTCTATGTTTCATGGTAAGATATAATATGATTTGCGAAGTGTTATGTATTCCTCGTCTACACATCAACTGAATGTAAATGCGACACTTCCTTGCAAGGACATAGCGTTTGCAGATGTCTACGTATCGTAGCAATAGAGTTCTAATGCTTCTTAAAACGCGATATCGCATCTCATTTCTATGTTTCATGGTAAGATATAATATGATTTGCGGAGTGTTATGTATTCCTCGTCTACACTTCAAATGAATGTGAATGCGACACTTCCTCGCTAGGAAATAGCGTTTGCAGATGTCTACGTATCGTAGCAATAGAGTTCTTATGATTCTTAAAACGCGATATCGCATCTCATTTCTACGCTTCATGGTAAGGTATAATATGATTTGCGAAGTGTTATGTATCCGTCGTCTACACTTCAAATGAATGTAAATGCGACACTTTCTTGCAAGGAAATAGCGTTTGCAGATGTCTACGTATCGTAGCAATGGATTTCTGATGCTTCTTAAAACGCGATATCGCACCTCTTTTCTATGTTTCATGGTAAGGTATAATATGATTTGCGAAGTGTTATGTATTCCTCGTCTACACTTCAAATGAATGTTAGTGCGACACTTCCTTGCAAAGAAATAGCGTTTGCAGATGTCAACGTATCGTAGCAATAGAGTTCTTATGATTCTTAAAACGCGATATCGCATCTCATTTCTATGTTTCATGGTAAGGTATAATATGATTTGCTAAGTGTTATGTATTCCTCGTCTACACTTCAATTGAATGTAAATGCGACACTTCCTTGCAAGGAAATAGCGTTTGCAAATGTCTACCTATCGTAGCAGTAGTGTTCTAATGCTTCTTAGAACGCGATGTCGCATCTCATTTCTATGTTTCATGGTAAGATATAATATGATTTGCGAAGTGTTATGTATTCCTCGTCTACACTTCAATTGAATGTAAATGCGACACTTCCTTGCAAGGAAATAGCGTTTGCAAATGTCTACCTATCGTAGCAGTAGTGTTCTAATGCTTCTTAGAACGCGATATCGCATCTCACTTCTATGTTTCATGGTAAGATATAATATGATTTGCGAAGTGTTATGTATTCCTCGCCTACACTTCAAATGAATGTGAATGCGACACTTTCTCGCTAGGAAATAGCGTTTGCAGATGTCTACGTATCGTAGCAATAGATTTCTAATGCTTCTTAAAACGCGATATCGCATCTAATTTCTATGTATCATTGTAAGATATAATATGATTTGCAATGTGTCATGTATTCCTCGTCTACACTTTAAATGAATTTAAATGCGACAATTCCTTGCTAGGAAATAGCGTCTGCAGATGTCTAGGTATCGAAGCAATAGAGTTCTAATGCTTCTTAAAACGCGATATCGCATTTCATTTCTATGTTTCATGGTAAGATATAATATGATTTGCGAAGTGTTATGTATTCCTCGTCTACACTTCAAATGAATGTAAATGCGACACTTCCTTGCTAGGAAATAGCGTCTGTAAATGTCTAGGTATCGTAGCAATAGAGTTCTAATGCTTCTTAAAACGAGATGTTGCATCTCATATCTATGTATCATGATAAGATATAATATCCATTGCGGAGTGTTATGCATTCCTCGTCTACGATTCAAATGAATGTAAATGCGACACTTCTTTGCAAGGAAATAGCGTTTGCAGATGACTACGTACCGTAGCAATAGCGTTCTTATGATTCTTAAAACGCGATATCGCATCTCATTTCTATGTTTCATGGTAAGATATAATATGATTTGCGAAGTGTTATGTATTCCTCGTCTACACATCAACTGAATGTAAATGCGACACTTCCTTGCAAGGACATAGCGTTTGCAGATGTCTACGTATCGTAGCAATAGGGTTCTAAATGCTTCTTAAAACGCGATATCGCATCTCATTTCTATGTTTCATGGTAAGATATAATATGATTTGCGAAGTGTTATGTATTCCTCGTCTACACATCAAATGAATGTAAATGCGACACTTCCTTGCAAGGAAATAGCGATTGCAGATGTCTACGTATCGTAGCAATAGAGTTCATATGATTCTTAAAACGCGATATCGCATCTCATTTCTATGTTTCATGGTAAGGTATAATATGATTTGCTAAGTGTTATGTATTCCTCGTCTACACTTCAATTGAATGTAAATGCGACACTTCCTTGCAAGGAAATAGCGTTTGCAAATGTCTACCTATCGTAGCAGTAGTGTTCTAATGCTTCTTAGAACGCGATATCGCATCTAATTTCTATGTTTCATGGTAAGATATAATATGATTTGCGGAGTGTTATGTATTCCTCGTCTACACTTCAAATGAATGTGAATGCGACACTTCCTCGCTAGGAAATAGCGTTTGCAGATGTCTACGTATCGTAGCAGTTGAGTTCTAATGCTTCCTAAAACGCGATATCGCATCTCATTTCTATGTTTCATGGTAAGATATAATATGATTTGCGAAGTGTTATGTATTCCTCGTCTACACATCAAATGAATGTAAATGCGACACTTCCTTGCAAGGAAATAGCGTTTGCAGATGTCTACGTATCGTAGCAATAGAGTTCTTATGATTCTTAAAACGCGATATCGCATCTCATTTCTATGCTTCATGGTAAGGTATAATATGATTTGCGAAGTGTTATGTATCCGTCGTCTACACTTCAAATGAATGTAAATGCGACACTTTCTTGCAAGGAAATAGCGTTTGCAGATGTCTACGTATCGTAGCAATGGATTTCTGATGCTTCTTAAAACGCGATATCGCATCTCATTTCTATGTTTCATGGTAAGGTATAATATGATTTGCTAAGTGTTATGTATTCCTCGTCTACACTTCAATTGAATGTAAATGCGACACTTCCTTGCAAGGAAATAGCGTTTGCAAATGTCTACCTATCGTAGCAGTAGTGTTCTAATGCTTCTTAGAACGCGATATCGCATCTAATTTCTATGTTTCATGGTAAGATATAATATGATTTGCGGAGTGTTATGTATTCCTCGTCTACACTTCAAATGAATGTGAATGCGACACTTCCTCGCTAGGAAATAGCGTTTGCAGATGTCTACGTATCGTAGCAGTTGAGTTCTAATGCTTCCTAAAACGCGATATCGCATCTCATTTCTATGTTTCATGGTAAGATATAATATGATTTGCGAAGTGTTATGTATTCCTCGTCTACACATCAAATGAATGTAAATGCGACACTTCCTTGCAAGGAAATAGCGTTTGCAGATGTCTACGTATCGTAGCAATAGAGTTCTTATGATTCTTAAAACGCGATATCGCATCTCATTTCTATGCTTCATGGTAAGGTATAATATGATTTGCGAAGTGTTATGTATCCGTCGTCTACACTTCAAATGAATGTAAATGCGACACTTTCTTGCAAGGAAATAGCGTTTGCAGATGTCTACGTATCGTAGCAATGGATTTCTGATGCTTCTTAAAACGCGATATCGCATCTCATTTCTATGTTTCATGGTAAGGTATAATATGATTAAAGAAGTGTTATGTATTCCTCGTCTACACTTCAAATGAATGTAAATGCGACACTTGTTTGCAAGGAAATAGCGTTTGCAGATGTCTACGTATCGTAGCAATAGAGTTCTTATGATTCTTAAAACGCGATATCGCATCTCATTTCTATATTTCATGGTAAGATATAATATGATTTGCGAAGTGTTATGTATTCCTCGTCTACACTTCAGGTGAATGTAAATGCGACACTTCTTTGCAAAGAAATAGCGTTTGCAGATGTCTACGTATCGTAGCAGTAGATTTCTTATGATTCTTAAAACGCGATATCGCATCTCATTTCTATGTTTCATGGTAAGATATAATATGATTTGCGAAGTGTTATGTATCCGTCGTCTACACTTCAAATGAATGTAAATGCGACACTTCCTTGCAAGGAAATAGCGTTTGCAAATGTCTACCTATCGTAGCAGTAGTGTTCTAATGCTTCTTAGACCGCGATGTCGCATCTCATTTCTATGTTTCATGGTAAGATATAATATGATTTGCGAACTGTTATGTATTCCTCGTCTACACCTCAAATGAATATAAATGCGACACTTCCTAGCTAGGAAATAGCGTTTGCAGATGTCGACGTATCGTAGCAGTTGAGTTCTAATGCTTCATAAAACGAGATATTGCATCTCATATCTATGTTTCATGGTAAGATATAATATGATTTGCGAAGTGTTATGTATTCCTCGTCTACACATCAAATGAATGTAAATGCGACACTTTCTTGCAAGGAAATAGCGTTTGCAGATGTCTACGTATCGAAGCAATAGAGTTCAAATGCTTCTTAAAACGAGATATTGCATCTCATATCTATGTTTCATGATAAGATATAATATTCATTGCGAAGTGTTATGTATTCCTCGTCTACGATTCAAATGAATGTAAATGCGACATTTCCTTGCAAGGAAATAGCGTTTGCAGATGTCTACGTATCGTAGCAATAGAGTTCTTATGATTCTTAAAACGCGATATCGCATCTCATTTCTATGTTTCATGGTAAGATATAACATGATTTGCGAAGTGTTATGTATTCCTCGTCTACACTTCAAATGAATGTGAATGTGACACTTCCTCGCTAGGAAATAGTGTTTGCTGATGTCTGCGTATCGTGGCAGTAGAGTTCTAATGCTTCTTAAAACGCGATATCGCATCTCATTTCTATGTTTCATGGTAAGGTATAATATGATTTGCGAAGTGTTATGTATTCCTCGTTTACACTTCAAGTGAATGTAAATGCGACACTTCTTTGCAAGGAAATAGCGTTTGCAGATGTCTACGTATCGTAGCAATAGAGTTCTTATGAATCTTAAAACGCGATATCGCATCACATTTCTATGTTTCATGGTAAGATATAATATGATTTGCGGAGTGTTATGTATTCCCCGTCTACACATCAAATGAATGTGAATGCGACACTTCCTCGCTAGGAAATAGCGTTTGCAGATGTCTACGTATCGTTGCAATAGAGTTCTTATGATTCTTAAAACGCGATATCGCATCTCATTTCTATGTTTCATGGTAAGATATAATATGATTTGCGGAGTGCTATGTATTCCTCGTCTACATTTCAAATGAATGTAAATGCGACACTTCCTTGCAAGGAAATAGCGTTTGCAGATGTCTACGTATCGTAGCAATAGAGTTCTTATGATTCTTAAAACGCGATATCGCATCTCATTTCTATGTTTCATGGTAAGATATAATATGATTTGCGGAGTGTTATGTACTCCTCGTCTACACTTCAAATGAATGTAAATGCGACACTTCCTTGCAAGGACATAGCGTTTGCAGATGTCTACGTATCGTAGCAATAGAGTTCTAAATGCTTCTTAAAAAGCGATATCGCATCTCATTTCTATGTTTCATGGTAAGATATAATATGATTTGCGAAGTGTTATGTATTCCTCGTCTACACATCAAATGAATGTAAATGCGACACTTCCTTGCAAGGAAATAGCGATTGCAGATGTCTACGTATCGTAGCAATAGAGTTCATATGATTCTTAAAACGCGATATCGCATCTCATTTCTATGTTTCATGGTAAGGTATAATATGATTTGCTAAGTGTTATGTATTCCTCGTCTACACTTCAATTGAATGTAAATGCGACACTTCCTTGCAAGGAAATAGCGTTTGCAAATGTCTACCTATCGTAGCAGTAGTGTTCTAATGCTTCTTAGAACGCGATATCGCATCTCATTTCTATGTTTCATGGTAAGATATAATATGATTTGCGGAGTGTTATGTATTCCTCGTCTACACTTCAAATGAATGTGAATGCGACACTTCCTCGCTAGGAAATAGCGTTTGCAGATGTCTACGTATCGTAGCAGTTGAGTTCTAATGCTTCCTAAAACGCGATATCGCATCTCATTTCTATGTTTCATGGTAAGATATAATATGATTTGCGAAGTGTTATGTATTCCTCGTCTACACATCAAATGAATGTAAATGCGACACTTCCTTGCAAGGAAATAGCGTTTGCAGATGTCTACGTATCGTAGCAATAGAGTTCTTATGATTCTTAAAACGCGATATCGCATCTCATTTCTATGCTTCATGGTAAGGTATAATATGATTTGCGAAGTGTTATGTATCCGTCGTCTACACTTCAAATGAATGTAAATGCGACACTTTCTTGCAAGGAAATAGCGTTTGCAGATGTCTACGTATCGTAGCAATGGATTTCTGATGCTTCTTAAAACGCGATATCGCATCTCATTTCTATGTTTCATGGTAAGGTATAATATGATTAAAGAAGTGTTATGTATTCCTCGTCTACACTTCAAATGAATGTAAATGCGACACTTGTTTGCAAGGAAATAGCGTTTGCAGATGTCTACGTATCGTAGCAATAGAGTTCTTATGATTCTTAAAACGCGATATCGCATCTCATTTCTATATTTCATGGTAAGATATAATATGATTTGCGAAGTGTTATGTATTCCTCGTCTACACTTCAGGTGAATGTAAATGCGACACTTCTTTGCAAAGAAATAGCGTTTGCAGATGTCTACGTATCGTAGCAGTAGATTTCTTATGATTCTTAAAACGCGATATCGCATCTCATTTCTATGTTTCATGGTAAGATATAATATGATTTGCGAAGTGTTATGTATCCGTCGTCTACACTTCAAATGAATGTAAATGCGACACTTCCTTGCAAGGAAATAGCGTTTGCAAATGTCTACCTATCGTAGCAGTAGTGTTCTAATGCTTCTTAGACCGCGATGTCGCATCTCATTTCTATGTTTCATGGTAAGATATAATATGATTTGCGAACTGTTATGTATTCCTCGTCTACACCTCAAATGAATATAAATGCGACACTTCCTCGCTAGGAAATAGCGTTTGCAGATGTCGACGTATCGTAGCAGTTGAGTTCTAATGCTTCATAAAACGAGATATTGCATCTCATATCTATGTTTCATGATAAGATATAATATTCATTGCGAAGTGTTATGTATTCATCGTCTACGATTCAAATGAATGTAAATGCGACACATCCTTGCAAGGAAATAGCGTTTGCAGATGTCTACGTATCGTAGCAATAGAGTTCTAATGCTTCTTAAAACGCGATATCGCATCTCATTTCTATGTTTCATGGTAAGATATAATATGATTTGCGAAGTGTTATGTATTCCTCGTCTACACATCAAATGAATGTAAATGCGACACTTTCTTGCAAGGAAATAGCGTTTGCAGATGTCTACGTATCGAAGCAATAGAGTTCAAATGCTTCTTAAAACGAGATATTGCATCTCATATCTATGTTTCATGATAAGATATAATATTCATTGCGAAGTGTTATGTATTCCTCGTCTACGATTCAAATGAATGTAAATGCGACATTTCCTTGCAAGGAAATAGCGTTTGCAGATGTCTACGTATCGTAGCAATAGAGTTCTTATGATTCTTAAAACGCGATATCGCATCTCATTTCTATGTTTCATGGTAAGATATAATATGATTTGCGGAGTGTTATGTACTCCTCGTCTACACTTCAAATGAATGTAAATGCGACACTTCCTTGCAAGGAAATAGCGTTTGCAAATGTCTACCAATCGTAGCAGTAGTGTTCTAATGCTTCTTAGAACGCGATGTCGCATCTCATTTCTATGTTTCATGGTAAGATATAATATGATTTGCGAACAGTTATGTATTCCTCGTCTACACTTCAAATGAATGTAAATGCGACACTTCCTTGCAAGGAAATAGCGTTTGCAAATGTCTACCTATCGTAGCAGTAGTGTTCTAATGCTTCTTAGAACGCGATGTCGCATCTCATTTCTATGTTTCATGGTAAGATATAATATGATTTGCGAACAGTTATGTATTCCTCGTCTACACTTCAAATGAATGTAAATGCGACACTTCCTTGCAAGGAAATAGCGTTTGCAGATGTCTATGTATCGTAGCAATGGATTTCTAATGCTTCTTAAAACGCGATATCGCATCTCATTTCTATGTTTCATGGTAAGGTATAATATGATTTGCGAAGTGTTATGTATTCCTCGTCTACACTTCAAATGAATGTAAATGCGACACTTCCTTGCAAGGAAATAGCGTCTGCAGATGTCTACGTATCGTAGCAATGGATTTCTGATGCTTCTTAATACGCGATATCGCATCTCATTTCTATGTTTCGTGGTAAGATATAATATGATTTGCGAAGTGTCAGATATTCCTCGTCTACACTTCAAATGAATGTAAATGCGACACTTCCTTGCAAGGAAATGGCGTTTGCAGATGTCTGAGTATCGTAGCAATAGAGTTCTTATGATTCTTAAAACGCGATATCGCATGTCATTTCTATGTTTCATGGTAAGATATAATATGATTTGCGAAGTGTCATGTATTCCTCGTCTACACTTCAAATGAATGTAAATGCGACACTTCCTTTCTAGGAAATAGCGTTTGCAGATGTCTACGTATCGTAGCAATAGATTTCTAATGCTTCTTAAAACGCGATATCGCATCTCATTTCCATGTTTCATGGTAAGGTATAATATGATTTGCGAAGTGTTATGTATTCCTCGTCTACACTTCAAATGAATGTAACTGCGACACTTCCTTGCAAGGAAATAGCGTTTCCAGATGTCTAGGTATCGTAGCAATGGATTTCTAATGCTTCTTAAAACGCGATATCGCATCTCATTTCTATGTTTCATGGTAAGATATAATATGATTTGCGAAGTGTCATGTATTCCTCGTCTACACTTCAAATGAATGTAAATGCGACACTTCCTTGCAAGGAAATGGCGTTTGCAGATGTCTGCGTATCGTAGCAATAGAGTTCTTATGATTCTTAAAACGCGATATCGCATGTCATTTCTATGTTTCATGGTAAGATATAATATGATTTGCGAAGTGTCATGTATTCCTCGTCTACACTTCAAATGAATGTAAGTGCGACACTTCCTTGCTTGGAAATAGCGTTTGCAGATATCTATGTATCGTAGCAATAGATTTCTAATGCTTCTTAAAACGCGATATCGCATCTCATTTCTATGTTTCATGGTAAGGTATAATATGATTTGCGAAGTGTTATGTATTCCTCGTCTACACTTCAAATGAATGTAAATGCGACACTTCCTTGCAAGGAAATAGCGTTTGCAGATGTCTACTTATCGTAGCAATGGATTTCTGATGCTTCTTAAAACGCGATATTGCATCACATTTCTATGTTTCATGGTAAGATATAATATGATTTGCGAAGTGTTATGTATTCCTCGTCTACACTTCAAATGAATGTGAATGCGACACTTCCTCGCTAGGAAATAGCGTTTGCAGATGTCTACGTATCGTAGCAATAGATTTCTAATGCTTCTTAAAACGCGATATCGCATCTCATTTCTATGTTTCATGGTAAGATATAATATGATTTGCGAAGTATCATGTATTCCTCGTCTACGATTCAAATGAATGTAAGTGCGACACTTCCTTGCAAGGAAATAGCGTCTGCAGATGTCTAGGTATCGTAGCAATAGAGTTCTAATGCTTCTTAAAACGCGATATCGCATCTCATTTCTATGTTTCATGATAAGATATAATATGATTTGCGAAGTGTTATACATTCCTCGTCTACGATTCAAATGAATGTAAATGCGACATTTCCTTGCAAGGAAACAGCGTTTGCAGATGTCTACGTATCGTAGCAATAGAGTTCTTATGATTCTGAAAACGCGATATCGCATCTCATTTCTATGTTTCATGGTAAGATATAACATGATTTGCGAAGTGTTATGTATTCCTCGTCTACACTTCAAATGAATGTGAATGTGACACTTCCTCGCTAGGAAATAGTGTTTGCTGATGTCTGCGTATCGTGGCAGTAGAGTTCTAATGCTTCTTAAAACGCGATATCGCATCTCATTTCTATGTTTCATGGTAAGGTATAATATGATTTGCGAAGTGTTATGTATTCCTCGTTTACACTTCAAGTGAATGTAAATGCGACACTTCTTTGCAAGGAAATAGCGTTTGCAGATGTCTACGTATCGTAGCAATAGAGTTCTTATGAATCTTAAAACGCGATATCGCATCACATTTCTATGTTTCATGGTAAGATATAATATGATTTGCGGAGTGTTATGTATTCCCCGTCTACACATCAAATGAATGTGAATGCGACACTTCCTCGCTAGGAAATAGCGTTTGCAGATGTCTACGTATCGTTGCAATAGAGTTCTTATGATTCTTAAAACGCGATATCGCATCTCATTTCTATGTTTCATGGTAAGATATAATATGATTTGCGGAGTGCTATGTATTCCTCGTCTACATTTCAAATGAATGTAAATGCGACACTTCCTTGCAAGGAAATAGCGTTTGCAGATGTCTACGTATCGTAGCAATAGAGTTCTTATGATTCTTAAAACGCGATATCGCATCTCATTTCTATGTTTCATGGTAAGATATAATATGATTTGCGGAGTGTTATGTACTCCTCGTCTACACTTCAAATGAATGTAAATGCGACACTTCCTTGCAAGGAAATAGCGTTTGCAAATGTCTACCTATCGTAGCAGTAGTGTTCTAATGCTTCTTAGAACGCGATGTCGCATCTCATTTCTATGTTTCATGGTAAGATATAATATGATTTGCGAACAGTTATGTATTCCTCGTCTACTCTTCAAATGAATGTAAATGCGACACTTCCTTGCAAGGAAATAGCGTTTGCAAATGTCTACCTATAGTAGCAGTAGTGTTCTAATGCTTCTTAGAACGCGATGTCGCATCTCATTTCTATGTTTCATGGTAAGATATAATATGATTTGCGAACAGTTATGTATTCCTCGTCTACACTTCAAATGAATGTAAATGCGACACTTCCTTGCAAGGAAATAGCGTTTGCAGATGTCTATGTATCGTAGCAATGGATTTCTAATGCTTCTTAAAACGCGATATCGCATCTCATTTCTATGTTTCATGGTAAGGTATAATATGATTTGCGAAGTGTTATGTATTCCTCGTCTACAATTCAAATGAATGTAAATGCGACACTTCCTTGCAAGGAAATAGCGTCTGCAGATGTCTACGTATCGTAGCAATGGATTTCTGATGCTTCTTAATACGCGATATCGCATCTCATTTCTATGTTTCGTGGTAAGATATAATATGATTTGCGAAGTGTCAGATATTCCTCGTCTACACTTCAAATGAATGTAAATGCGACACTTCCTTGCAAGGAAATGGCGTTTGCAGATGTCTGAGTATCGTAGCAATAGAGTTCTTATGATTCTTAAAACGCGATATCGCATGTCATTTCTATGTTTCATGGTAAGATATAATATGATTTGCGAAGTGTCATGTATTCCTCGTCTACACTTCAAATGAATGTAAATGCGACACTTCCTTTCTAGGAAATAGCGTTTGCAGATGTCTATGTATCGTAGCAATAGATTTCTAATGCTTCTTAAAACGCGATATCGCATCTCATTTCCATGTTTCATGGTAAGGTATAATATGATTTGCGAAGTGTTATGTATTCCTCGTCTACACTTCAAATGAATGTAACTGCGACACTTCCTTGCAAGGAAATAGCGTTTCCAGATGTCTAGGTATCGTAGCAATGGATTTCTAATGCTTCTTAAAACGCGATATCGCATCTCATTTCTATGTTTCATGGTAAGATATAATATGATTTGCGAAGTGTCATGTATTCCTCGTCTACACTTCAAATGAATGTAAATGCGACACTTCCTTGCAAGGAAATGGCGTTTGCAGATGTCTACGTATCGTAGCAATAGAGTTCTTATGATTCTTAAAACGCGATATCGCATCTCATTTCTATATTTCATGGTAAGATATAATATGATTTGCGAAGTGTTATGTATTCCTCGTCTACACTTCAGGTGAATGTAAATGCGACACTTCTTTGCAAAGAAATAGCGTTTGCAGATGTCTACGTATCGTAGCAGTAGATTTCTTATGATTCTTAAAACGCGATATCGCATCTCATTTCTATGTTTCATGGTAAGATATAATATGATTTGCGAAGTGTTATGTACCCATCGTCTACACTTCAAATGAATGTAAATGCGACACTTCCTTGCAAGGAAATAGCGTTTGCAGATGTCTACGTATCGTAGCAATAGAGTTCTTATGATTCTTAAAACGCGATATCGCATCTCATTTCCATGTTTCATGGTAAGGTATAATATGATTTGCGAAGTGTTATGTATTCCTCGTCTACACTTCAAATGAATGTAACTGCGACACTTCCTTGCAAGGAAATAGCGTTTCCAGATGTCTAGGTATCGTAGCAATGGATTTCTAATGCTTCTTAAAACGCGATATCGCATCTCATTTCTATGTTTCATGGTAAGATATAATATGATTTGCGAAGTGTCATGTATTCCTCGTCTACACTTCAAATGAATGTAAATGCGACACTTCCTTGCAAGGAAATGGCGTTTGCAGATGTCTGCGTATCGTAGCAATAGAGTTCTTATGATTCTTAAAACGCGATATCGCATGTCATTTCTATGTTTCATGGTAAGATATAATATGATTTGCGAAGTGTCATGTATTCCTCGTCTACACTTCAAATGAATGTAAGTGCGACACTTCCTTGCTTGGAAATAGCGTTTGCAGATATCTATGTATCGTAGCAATAGATTTCTAATGCTTCTTAAAACGCGATATCGCATCTCATTTCTATGTTTCATGGTAAGGTATAATATGATTTGCGAAGTGTTATGTATTCCTCGTCTACACTTCAGGTGAATGTAAATGCGACACTTCTTTGCAAAGAAATAGCGTTTGCAGATGTCTACGTATCGTAGCAGTAGATTTCTTATGATTCTTAAAACGCGATATCGCATCTCATTTCTATGTTTCATGGTAAGATATAATATGATTTGCGAAGTGTTATGTATCCGTCGTCTACACTTCAAATGAATGTAAATGCGACACTTCCTTGCAAGGAAATAGCGTTTGCAAATGTCTACCTATCGTAGCAGTAGTGTTCTAATGCTTCTTAGACCGCGATGTCGCATCTCATTTCTATGTTTCATGGTAAGATATAATATGATTTGCGAACTGTTATGTATTCCTCGTCTACACCTCAAATGAATATAAATGCGACACTTCCTCGCTAGGAAATAGCGTTTGCAGATGTCGACGTATCGTAGCAGTTGAGTTCTAATGCTTCATAAAACGAGATATTGCATCTCATATCTATGTTTCATGATAAGATATAATATTCATTGCGAAGTGTTATGTATTCATCGTCTACGATTCAAATGAATGTAAATGCGACACATCCTTGCAAGGAAATAGCGTTTGCAGATGTCTACGTATCGTAGCAATAGAGTTCTAATGCTTCTTAAAACGCGATATCGCATCTCATTTCTATGTTTCATGGTAAGATATAATATGATTTGCGAAGTGTTATGTATTCCTCGTCTACACATCAAATGAATGTAAATGCGACACTTTCTTGCAAGGAAATAGCGTTTGCAGATGTCTACGTATCGAAGCAATAGAGTTCAAATGCTTCTTAAAACGAGATATTGCATCTCATATCTATGTTTCATGATAAGATATAATATTCATTGCGAAGTGTTATGTATTCCTCGTCTACGATTCAAATGAATGTAAATGCGACATTTCCTTGCAAGGAAATAGCGTTTGCAGATGTCTACGTATCGTAGCAATAGAGTTCTTATGATTCTTAAAACGCGATATCGCATCTCATTTCTATGTTTCATGGTAAGATATAATATGATTTGCGGAGTGTTATGTACTCCTCGTCTACACTTCAAATGAATGTAAATGCGACACTTCCTTGCAAGGAAATAGCGTTTGCAAATGTCTACCAATCGTAGCAGTAGTGTTCTAATGCTTCTTAGAACGCGATGTCGCATCTCATTTCTATGTTTCATGGTAAGATATAATATGATTTGCGAACAGTTATGTATTCCTCGTCTACACTTCAAATGAATGTAAATGCGACACTTCCTTGCAAGGAAATAGCGTTTGCAAATGTCTACCTATCGTAGCAGTAGTGTTCTAATGCTTCTTAGAACGCGATGTCGCATCTCATTTCTATGTTTCATGGTAAGATATAATATGATTTGCGAAGTGTTATACATTCCTCGTCTACGATTCAAATGAATGTAAATGCGACATTTCCTTGCAAGGAAACAGCGTTTGCAGATGTCTACGTATCGTAGCAATAGAGTTCTTATGATTCTTAAAACGCGATATCGCATCTCATTTCTATGTTTCATGGTAAGATATAACATGATTTGCGAAGTGTTATGTATTCCTCGTCTACACTTCAAATGAATGTGAATGTGACACTTCCTCGCTAGGAAATAGTGTTTGCTGATGTCTGCGTATCGTGGCAGTAGAGTTCTAATGCTTCTTAAAACGCGATATCGCATCTCATTTCTATGTTTCATGGTAAGGTATAATATGATTTGCGAAGTGTTATGTATTCCTCGTTTACACTTCAAGTGAATGTAAATGCGACACTTCTTTGCAAGGAAATAGCGTTTGCAGATGTCTACGTATCGTAGCAATAGAGTTCTTATGAATCTTAAAACGCGATATCGCATCACATTTCTATGTTTCATGGTAAGATATAATATGATTTGCGGAGTGTTATGTATTCCCCGTCTACACATCAAATGAATGTGAATGCGACACTTCCTCGCTAGGAAATAGCGTTTGCAGATGTCTACGTATCGTTGCAATAGAGTTCTTATGATTCTTAAAACGCGATATCGCATCTCATTTCTATGTTTCATGGTAAGATATAATATGATTTGCGGAGTGCTATGTATTCCTCGTCTACATTTCAAATGAATGTAAATGCGACACTTCCTTGCAAGGAAATAGCGTTTGCAGATGTCTACGTATCGTAGCAATAGAGTTCTTATGATTCTTAAAACGCGATATCGCATCTCATTTCTATGTTTCATGGTAAGATATAATATGATTTGCGGAGTGTTATGTACTCCTCGTCTACACTTCAAATGAATGTAAATGCGACACTTCCTTGCAAGGAAATAGCGTTTGCAAATGTCTACCTATCGTAGCAGTAGTGTTCTAATGCTTCTTAGAACGCGATGTCGCATCTCATTTCTATGTTTCATGGTAAGATATAATATGATTTGCGAACAGTTATGTATTCCTCGTCTACTCTTCAAATGAATGTAAATGCGACACTTCCTTGCAAGGAAATAGCGTTTGCAAATGTCTACCTATAGTAGCAGTAGTGTTCTAATGCTTCTTAGAACGCGATGTCGCATCTCATTTCTATGTTTCATGGTAAGATATAATATGATTTGCGAACAGTTATGTATTCCTCGTCTACACTTCAAATGAATGTAAATGCGACACTTCCTTGCAAGGAAATAGCGTTTGCAGATGTCTATGTATCGTAGCAATGGATTTCTAATGCTTCTTAAAACGCGATATCGCATCTCATTTCTATGTTTCATGGTAAGGTATAATATGATTTGCGAAGTGTTATGTATTCCTCGTCTACAATTCAAATGAATGTAAATGCGACACTTCCTTGCAAGGAAATAGCGTCTGCAGATGTCTACGTATCGTAGCAATGGATTTCTGATGCTTCTTAATACGCGATATCGCATCTCATTTCTATGTTTCGTGGTAAGATATAATATGATTTGCGAAGTGTCAGATATTCCTCGTCTACACTTCAAATGAATGTAAATGCGACACTTCCTTGCAAGGAAATGGCGTTTGCAGATGTCTGAGTATCGTAGCAATAGAGTTCTTATGATTCTTAAAACGCGATATCGCATGTCATTTCTATGTTTCATGGTAAGATATAATATGATTTGCGAAGTGTCATGTATTCCTCGTCTACACTTCAAATGAATGTAAATGCGACACTTCCTTTCTAGGAAATAGCGTTTGCAGATGTCTATGTATCGTAGCAATAGATTTCTAATGCTTCTTAAAACGCGATATCGCATCTCATTTCCATGTTTCATGGTAAGGTATAATATGATTTGCGAAGTGTTATGTATTCCTCGTCTACACTTCAAATGAATGTAACTGCGACACTTCCTTGCAAGGAAATAGCGTTTCCAGATGTCTAGGTATCGTAGCAATGGATTTCTAATGCTTCTTAAAACGCGATATCGCATCTCATTTCTATGTTTCATGGTAAGATATAATATGATTTGCGAAGTGTCATGTATTCCTCGTCTACACTTCAAATGAATGTAAATGCGACACTTCCTTGCAAGGAAATGGCGTTTGCAGATGTCTGCGTATCGTAGCAATAGAGTTCTTATGATTCTTAAAACGCGATATCGCATGTCATTTCTATGTTTCATGGTAAGATATAATATGATTTGCGAAGTGTCATGTATTCCTCGTCTACACTTCAAATGAATGTAAGTGCGACACTTCCTTGCTTGGAAATAGCGTTTGCAGATATCTATGTATCGTAGCAATAGATTTCTAATGCTTCTTAAAACGCGATATCGCATTTCATTTCTATGTTTCATGGTAAGGTATAATATGATTTGCGAAGTGTTATGTATTCCTCGTCTACACTTCAAATGAATGTAAATGCGACACTTCCTTGCAAGGAAATAGCGTTTGCAGATGTCTACTTATCGTAGCAATGGATTTCTGATGCTTCTTAAAACGCGATATTGCATCACATTTCTATGTTTCATGGTAAGATATAATATGATTTGCGAAGTGTTATGTATTCCTCGTCTACACTTCAAATGAATGTGAATGCGACACTTCCTCGCTAGGAAATAGCGTTTGCAGATGTCTACGTATCGTAGCAATAGATTTCTAATGCTTCTTAAAACGCGATATCGCATCTCATTTCTATGTTTCATGGTAAGATATAATATGATTTGCGAAGTATCATGTATTCCTCGTCTACGATTCAAATGAATGTAAGTGCGACACTTCCTTGCAAGGAAATAGCGTCTGCAGATGTCTAGGTATCGTAGCAATAGAGTTCTAATGCTTCTTAAAACGCGATATCGCATCTCATTTCTATGTTTCATGATAAGATATAATATGATTTGCGAAGTGTTATACATTCCTCGTCTACGATTCAAATGAATGTAAATGCGACACTTCATTGCAAGGAAATAGCGTTTCCAGATGTCTACGTATCGTAGCAATGGATTTCTAATGCTTCTTAAAACGCGATATCGCATCTCATTTCTATGTTTCATGGTAAGATATAATATGATTTGCGAATTGTCATGTATTCCTCGTCTACACTTCAAATGAATGTAAATGCGACACTTCCATGCTTGGAAATAGCGTTTGCAGATGTCTATGTATCGTAGCAATAGATTTCTAATGCTTCTTAAAACGCGATATCACATCTCATTTCTATGTTTCATGGTAATGTATAATATGATTTGCGAAGTGTTATGTATTGCTCGTCTACACTTCAAATGAATGTAAATGCGACACTTCCTTGCAAGGAAATAGCGTTTGCAGATGTCTACGTATCGTAGCAATGGATCTCTGATGCTTCCTAAAACGCGATATTGCATCTCATTTCTATGTTTCATGGTAAGATATAATATGATTTGCGAAGTGTCATGTATTCCTCGTCTACACTTCAAATGAATGTAAATGCGACACTTCCTTGCAAGGAAATGGCGTTTGCAGATGTCTGCGTATCGTAGCAATAGAGTTCTTATGATTCTTATATCGCGATATTGCATCTCATTTCTATGTTTCATGGTAAGATATAATATGATTTGCGAAGTATCATGTATTCCTCGTCTACGATTCAAATGAAAGTAAATGCGACACTTCCTTGCAAGGAAATAGCGTCTGCAGATGTCTAGGTATCGTAGCAATAGAGTTCTAATGCTTCTTAAAACGCGATATCGCATCTCATTTCTATGTTTCACGATAAGATATAATATGATTTGCGAAGTGTTATGCATTCCTCGTCTACGATTCAAATGAATGTAAATGCGACACTTCCTTGCAAGGAAACAGCGTTTGCAGATGTCTACGTATCGTAGCAATAGAGTTCTTATGATTCTTAAAACGCGACATCGAATGTCATTTCTATGTTTCATGGTAAGATATAATATGATTTGCGAAGTGTCATGTATTCCTCGTCTACACTTCAAATGAATGTAAATGCGACACTTCCTTGCAAGGAAATAGCGTCTGCAGATGTCTAGGTATCGTAGCAATAGAGTTCTAATGCTTCTTAAAACGCGATATCGCATCTCATTTCTATGTTTCATGATAAGATATAATATGATTTGCGAAGTGTTATACATTCCTCGTCTACGATTCAAATGAATGTAAATGCGACACTTCCTTGCAAGGAAATAGCGTTTGCAGATGTCTACGTATCGTAGCAATAGAGTTCTTACGATTCTTAAAACGCGATATCGCATCCCATTTCTATGTTTCATGGTAAGATAAAATATGATTTGCGAAGTGTCATGTATTCCTCGTCTACACTTCAAATGGATGTAAATGCAACACTTCCTTGCTAGGAAATAGCGTCTGCAGATGTCTACGTATCGTAGCAATAGAGTTCTAATGCTTTTTAAAACGCGATATCGCATCTCATTTCTATGTTTCATGGTAAGATATAATATGATTTGCGAAGTGTTATGCATTCCTCGTCTACGATTCAAATGAATGTAAATGCGACACTTCCTTGCAAGGAAATGGCGTTTGCAGATGTCTGCGTATCGTAGCAATAGAGTTCTTATGATTCTTAAAACGCGATATCGCATGTCATTTCTATGTTTCATGGTAAGATATAATATGATTTGCGAAGTGTTATGTATTCCTCGTCTACACTTCAAACGAATGTGAATGCGACACTTCCTCGCTAGGAAATAGCGTTTGCAGATGTCTACGTATCGTAGCAATAGATTTCTAATGCTACTTAAAACGCGATATCGCATCTCATTTCTATGTTTCATGGTAAGATATAATATTCATTGCGAAGTGTTATGCATTCCTCGTCTACGATTCAAATGAATGTAAATGCGACACTCCCTTGCAAGGAAATAGCGTTTGCAGATGTCTACGTATCGAAGCAATAGAGTTCTAGTGCTTCTTAAAACGCGATATCGCATCTCATTTCAATGTTTCATGGTAAGATATAATATTCATTGCTAAGTGTTATGCATTCCTCGTCTACGATTCAAATGAATGTAAATGCGACACTTCTTTGCAAGGAAATAGCGTCTGCAGATGTCTACGTATCGTAGCAATAGAGTTCTAATGCTTCTTAAAACGCGATATCGCATCTCATTTCTATGTTTCATGGTAAGATATAATATGATTTGCGAAGTGTCATGAATTCCTCGTCTACACTTCAAATGAATGTAAATGCGACACTTCCTTGCTAGGAAATAGCGTCTGCAGATGTCTTGGTATCGTAGCAATAGAGATCTAATGCTTCTTAAAACGCGATATCGCATCTCATTCCTATGCTTCATGGTAAGATATAATATGATTTGCGAAGTGTTATGTATTCCTCGTCTACACTTCAAATGAATGTAAATGCGACACTTCCTTGCAAGGAAATAGCGTTTGCAGATGTCTACGTATCGTAGCAATAGAGTTCTTATGATTCTTAAAACGCGATATCGCATCTCATTTCTATGTTTCATGGTAAGATATAATATGATTTGCGAAGTGCTATGTATTCCTCGTCTACACTTCAAATGAATGTAAATGCGACACTTCCTTGCAAGGAAATAGCGTCTGCAGATTTCTAGGTATCGTAGCAATAGAGTTCTAATGCTTCTTAAAACGCGATATCGCATCTCATTTCTATGTATCACGGTAAGATATAATAAGATTTGCGAAGTGTCATGTATTCCTCGTCTACACTTCAAATGAATGTAAATGCGACACTTCCTCGCTAGGAAATAGCGTTTGAAGATGTCTACGTATCGTAGCAGTAGAGTTCCAATGCTTCTTAAAACGCGATATCGCATCTCATTTCTATGTTTCATGGTAAGATATAATATGATTTGCGATGTGTCATGTATTTCTCGTCTACGATTCAAATGAATGTAAATGCGACACTCCCTTGCAAGGAAATAGCGTTTGCAGATGTCTACGTATCGTAGCAGTAGAGTTCTTATGATTCTTAAAACGCGATATCGCATCTCATTTCTATGTTTCATGGTAAGGTATAATATGATTTGCGAAGTATCATGTATTCCTCGTCTACACTTCAAATGAGTGTAAATGCGACACTTCCTTGCTAGGAAATAGCGTCTGCAGATGTCTAGGTATCGTAGCAATAGAGTTCTAAGGCTTCTTAAAACGCGATATCGCATCTCATTCCTATGCTTCATGGTAAAATATAATATGATTTGCGAAGTGTTATGTATTCCTCGTCTACACTTCAAATGAATGTAAATGCGACACTTCCTTGCAAGGAAATAGCGTTTGCAGATGTCTACGTATCGTAGCAATAGAGTTCTTATGATTCTTAAATCGCGATATTGCATCTCATTTCTATGTTTCATGGTAAGATATAATATGATTTGCGAAGTGTTATGTATTCCTCGTCTACACTTCAAATGAATGTGAATGCGACACTTCCTCGCTAGGAAATAGCGTTTGCAGATTTCTAGGTATCGTAGCAATAGAGTTTTAATGCTTCTTAAAACGCGATATCGCATCTCATTTCTATGTATCACGGTAAGATATAATAAGATTTGCGAAGTGTCATGTATTCCTCGTCTACACTTCAGATGAATGTAAACGCGACACTTCCTTGCAAGGAAATAGCGTCTGCAGATGTCTAGGTATCGTAGCAATAGAGTTCTAATGCTTCTTATAACGCGATATCGCATCTCATTTCTATGTTTCATGGTTAGATATACTATGACTTGCGAAGTGCTATGTATTCCTCGTCTACACTTCAAATGAATGTAAATGCGACACTTCCTTGCAAGGAAATAGCGTCTGCAGATTTCTAGGTATCGTAGCAATAGAGTTTTAATGCTTCTTAAAACGCGATATCGCATCTCATTTCTATGTATCACGGTAAGATATAATAAGATTTGCGAAGTGTCATGTATTCCTCGTCTACACTTCAAATGAATGTAAATGCGACACTTCCTCGCTAGGACATAGCGTTTGAAGATGTCTACGTATCGTAGCAGTAGAGTTCTAATGCTTCTTAAAACGCGATATCGCATCTCATTTCTATGTTTCATGGTAAGATATAATATGATTTGCGAAGTGTCATGTATTTCTCGTCTACGATTCAAATGAATGTAAATGCGACACTCCCTTGCAAGGAAATAGCGTTTGCAGATGTCTACGTATCGTAGCAATAGAGTTCTTATGATTCTTAAAACGCGATATCGCATCTCATTTCTATATTTCATGGTAAGGTATAATATGATTTGCGAAGTATCATGTATTCCTCGTCTACACTTCAAATGAATGTAAATGCGACACTTCCTTGCAAGGAAATAGCGTCTGCAGATGTCTAGGTATCGTAGCAATAGAGTTCTAATGCTTCCTAAAACGCGATATCGCATCTCATTTCTATGTTTCATGGTTAGATATACTATGACTTGCGAAGTGCTATGTATTCCTCGTCTACACTTCTAATGAATGTAAATGCGACACTTCCTTGCTAGGAAATAGCGTCTGCAGATGTCTAGGTATCGCAGCATTAGAGATCTAATGCTTCTTAAAACGCGATATCGCATCTCATTCCTATGTTTCATGGTAAGATATAATATGATTTGCGAAGTGTTGTGTATTCCTCGTCTAAACTTCAAATGCGTGTAAATGCGACACTTAATTGTAAGGAAATAGCGTTTGCAGATGTCTACGTATCGTAGCAATAGAGTTCTTATGATTCTTAAAACGCGATATCGCATCTCATTTCTATGTTTCATGGTAAGGTATAATATGATTTGCGAAGTATCATGTATTCCTCGTCTACACTTCAAATGAATGTAAATGCGACACTTCCTTGCTAGGAAATAGCGTCTGCAGATGTCTAGGTATCGCAGCAATGGAGATCTTATGATTCTTAAATCGCGATATTGCATCTCATTTCTATGTTTCATGGTAAGATATAATATGATTTGCGAAGTGTTATGTATTCCTCGTCTACACTTCAAATGAATGTGAATGCGACACTTCCTCGCTAGGAAATAGCGTTTGCAGATTTCTAGGTATCGTAGCAATAGAGTTTTAATGCTTCTTAAAACGCGATATCGCATCTCATTTCTATGTATCACGGTAAGATATAATAAGATTTGCGAAGTGTCATGTATTCCTCGTCTACACTTCAAATGAATGTAAACGCGACACTTCCTTGCAAGGAAATAGCGTCTGCAGATGTCTAGGTATCGTAGCAATAGAGTTCTAATGCTTCTTAAAACGCGATATCGCATCTCATTTCTATGTTTCATGGTTAGATATACTATGACTTGCGAAGTGCTATGTATTCCTCGTCTACACTTCAAATGAATGTAAATGCGACACTTCCTTGCAAGGAAATAGCGTCTGCAGATTTCTAGGTATCGTAGCAATAGAGTTTTAATGCTTCTTAAAACGCGATATCGCATCTCATTTCTATGTATCACGGTAAGATATAATAAGATTTGCGAAGTGTCATGTATTCCTCGTCTACTCTTCAAATGAATGTAAATGCGACACTTCCTAGCTAGGAAATAGCGTTTGAAGATGTCTACGTATCGTAGCAGTAGAGTTCTAATGCTTCTTAAAACGCGATATCGCATCTCATTTCTATGTTTCATGGTAAGATATAATATGATTTGCGAAGTGTCATGTATTTCTCGTCTATGATTCAAATGAATGTAAATGCGACACTCCCTTGCAAGGAAATAGCGTTTGCAGATGTCTACATATCGTAGCAATAGAGTTCTTATGATTCTTAAATCGCGATATTGCATCTCATTTCTATGTTTCATGGTAAGATATAATATGATTTGCGAAGTGTTATGTATTCCTCGTCTACACTTCAAATGAATGTGAATGCGACACTTCCTCGCTAGGAAATAGCGTTTGCAGATTTCTAGGTATCGTAGCAATAGAGTTTTAATGCTTCTTAAAACGCGATATCGCATCTCATTTCTATGTATCACGGTAAGATATAATAAGATTTGCGAAGTGTCATGTATTCCTCGTCTACACTTCAAATGAATGTAAACGCGACACTTCCTTGCAAGGAAATAGCGTCTGCAGATGTCTAGGTATCGTAGCAATAGAGTTCTAATGCTTCTTAAAACGCGATATCGCATCTCATTTCTGTGTTTCATGGTTAGATATACTATGACTTGCGAAGTGCTATGTATTCCTCGTCTACACTTCAAATGAATGTAAATGCGACACTTCCTTGCAAGGAAATAGCGTCTGCAGATTTCTAGGTATCGTAGCAATAGAGTTTTAATGCTTCTTAAAACGCGATATCGCATCTCATTTCTATGTATCACGGTAAGATATAATAAGATTTGCGAAGTGTCATGTATTCCTCGTCTACACTTCAAATGAATGTAAATGCGACACTTCCTAGCTAGGAAATAGCGTTTGAAGATGTCTAGGTATCGCAGCAATAGAGATCTTATGATTCTTAAATCGCGATATTGCATCTCATTTCTATGTTTCATGGTAAGATATAATATGATTTGCGAAGTGTTATGTATTCCTCGTCTACACTTCAGATGAATGTGAATGCGACACTTCCTCGCTAGGAAATAGCGTTTGCAGATGTCTACGTATCGTAGCAATAGATTTCTAATGCTACTTAAAACGCGATATCGCATCTGTAACGTCAGGCGTACCGCCTGCCACCCTCCGGCGTCCACCTCATCATCCCCAGCATCCGTATCCGGAGCCCCTGCACACGGGCCACCCGCCGACTCGCCGTCCCTACAGAAGGAGACAAAGGTACGAGAGGGAAGAGGGATGCAGCATGCCGCGCCCACGCGCGATCTCCACACACGAGGGGGAGGACTTCACCCCGTATTACGAGGGCGAGGAGCTCTCCGACACGTACTGGGTCGAATCCCCAGCAATCACGAAGCCCTATACGTACTTCTCGTACATGTGGGATTAGAATAAGCACACTACTCACCTATGTACATACACACCAACACACACCTAGATTTAAGTGAATATATGTATGTATTTTATTCATGCACGGTTATGTTCCGTTGCACTCGCGCGCACACTCGACGCTCGCGGCTCACGCTTAACGCGGGCCGCGCCCCACTCCGAACGGCCGCCCCACCACGAGGGCCGAGCGGCCGCCCTACTCCGACCGTCCGCCCCACCGCGAGGGCCCAGCGACTCGCGCGCCGCGCGACCCGAGGAGGTCGCGGACGCGAGATCCGAGAGTCAGTTCGCGTCTCATCTCCGAACCGGAGAGTTCTCAACTCATCTCCGAACTGGAGAGTTCCAATCTCGCCTCCGAACCGAGGAGTTCTAATCCAGCATCCGAACGATGCACTTCCGAGCAATAGGCTCATTCGCAACGAGCAATTAGCTCTAATGCATTCATCTCTATCCATACTCCCATAGCGGAGTCCATTCAATACTTTATACTATTTCTAATTCTCATTGTAATCGCTAGTCAGTAACTTAGAATTTAGTCAAGTGTATCTAGTATAGTGAAATCATAGAATATAGTTTATTTTTACCAGATTCAAAGTATCTTTATTCAAGTTCAAATACAACTCCTTAACTCTAATCCACGGGTACGCTCGCGATTATTCTATTTCTATATATCATCTGCGATAGTCTTGAGGCTCGACGACTAGAGCGAACCAGCGCTTAGTTGCTCCATCCTCACTTCTACCGTGTACAGAATATCTTGCGCCCAGGTCGATCCCGGTAAGCTAGAGCGAACCAACGCTTAGCCGTGCCGTATTCAACCGAAGTTCAAGTATTCTCGATGAGCCTTGCACCCCCGACAAAGCGTACACGACGCGCGGGGAGGAGAGAGTTCATTCGTCGTCTCGCTCGGGAATACGTGGGTGATGCACCAGAATATTCAATTTCCTACGTTCGAGTCCTGGTTCCTGTGAAGGAGGTTCCCTTCGCCGCACGACCCGTACGAGTCGCCAATCGTCAGGGCCAAACGCCGATACCTGCCAGCCGGAGTCAACCCGCCTGGACGCTTATTCCCGTAGACGTACCTCCGTTCCAGCCGTACGCCGCCGCCATCCCGGTTGCGGATCCAAGGCGCTCCAGGTACCTGGAAAGAGAAATCAGACAGCGGAATCAAGCCTTCGCAAGGTAAGTTTAGTGTTAGTTACCGTTTTATCGAGTCCGAAACGCCAACGAACCCGGTCCGGACGCAATTCGCGTTATTTTCGGGAACGGTTACGACTTTGTGCCACCGTTGCGAGCGCAACCGCACCTCGGGACGTGACACGAAAGTTATTTTTGGTGACAGCGGTGGGATAGCCACGCGTTTCCTCCGGAAATTCCGCCGAAAGGAACCGCGAAACTAGATATGGCAACCCGGACTCCGACAAAAACGCGCCAGCAGACACAGCGAGCCGCCGCGATGGCCGATTCCGAACGCGAAAAACGCACTAGCAGAACGCTCGACTTCCAAGGCGCTATCTCCGAGCCTCTTCCTAGTACCGCGCAACAAAATACTTCCGCGAAAAATACGAAAACGACCGATCCTAGTAATGCCGCGTTGCTCCAGCAAATAGAAATTCTACGTCGTGAAATAGAATCTATCCGCAGAACGCCTGATTTAACGCGCGACGATACCGTTTCTCTGGATATTCCTCGGGGAAATCCGCTTTCCGGACATAATTCGAGCTCCGATTTTAATACAAATAGTTCGCAACACGACGAGCTATCGCTTAAGCAGGCCCTCGAAGCCGTGCCGACATTCGATGGTCAGAACATTCCAATTCTTCAGTTTACCCGAGCGTGTAAACGCGCTTATGAGCTTATCCCTAATGGGTGCGAGCGAACTTTCACACGCCTGCTTAAGGGAAAACTCAAGGGTCGTGCCTACGCCGCGCTAGAAGACGAGCCGTGTTACACAATACTCGAATTAACGGACGTTCTTCGCAGCACTTTTTGCTCCGTAAAATCAGCTCATCATTATCGGGGTGAACTTGCTAATATATTTATGCGCGCGAACGAGCACATTCTAGATTACATCGGTCGAGTAAAAGATCTTAGAACCGCTATAATTGATTGCGAGAGGCTTGCTCGACGAGACACACCGGAATCGCTCGATGACGTAGACGCGCTCACCCTACAATGTTTTAAAGACGGTCTCATTCCGGAAATTCGAATGCAAATGACTATAAGTTCATTCGGTACATTGCGAGAAACGTTCGCTCGAGCGCGGGAGCTCTATCAAATGCACGAACGTGATTGCAACCGGCTAGGTAGATCGCGTGTCGCGCGACCAGAATCGCGCGAAAAACCAGCCGAAATTATTTGCCGAAAATGCAATAATATCGGACATTACGCGACCGAGTGTCGGCTCAGACCGCCATCGCCGTACCGACCGCAGGAATACCGTGACGCTTACTTGCGATCCAGGGACGTACCGCCTCCTACTCGAGGCCCCGCGTACGAACAACCGAGACAAATCGTAGCCAGGGACGCGCCCAAATTTTGTCGCTATTGCAAGACCCCGGGGCACGAAATAGGCGAGTGCCGAAAAAGGCAGTACAACAACGCGGTAAATAAAAATTCGGGAAACGACAATGGCCTCCGCACCCGCCGCGAGACAGGTGGCGAGGCCGCGCACCAAGTCCGTCCTCTCGCCGCGAACAACTCCAACGCGGAAATCGACGAAACGCCGCGATAAACATAACCGGAAAAACTAGCACGCCAAACGTAATTTTAAAATCCGATCTTCTAATTTCACCAACTCGCTTCATGGTGGACACTGGGGCGGAAATAAATATTATAAAACGTTCGGCTCTAAAAGCATCCGCGCGAATCGATAAGTCCGAGATCGTCATAATAACAGGGGTAACCGATGGCAAAACCGCAACCTTAGGGACGGTGAATCTTGTCATTTTCGGTCGCGTCGTTCCTTTTACTGTGGTCGAGGATGATTTTCCCCTTAAACCAAGCGGGATCCTCGGCTCCGGGTTCTGTATGGACGCAGAAATCTCTTTTCCAAATAAAATAATCAAATGGAATGGTAAGAGAATTCCTTTCGAAGACGATATCGAAGCACTCGAGGAACCGTCACCGGAGTCGAAAATAAAGCCTCTCCTATCGCCGAAACGTAAACAAGCGCCGCGCACGGAATCTATTCCCCCTCCGCCGCCGCGCCCGCCGCGTAAATCATCGCCTCCGCTGAAACGCGATGCAGCAACGAAATCGAAGCTTCGAACGCAAGACAAAGCAGCTTCTCCGAAGTCAGGAGACCGTATCTCCATTCCGCCGAGATCAAATATCGGTATCAAGGTCCGCGTAGTTAATTCGAACCTCGCGGAAGGTATAATTCCTCGTATCGATCTTGCGCCGGGTATATTTTTCGGAAACGCTCTCGTCAGAGTAATTCGGGGCAAAGCGGTAACTCGAATAATTAATTCATCCGACCGCGCCGTCGAAATCGCGTTACCAGAAATCATACTTGAGCCCGCGCAAATCATGACTCCCCTCCATAAGGAGGATAGTCCGTCGCTGTATCCGGTTTTTTCTAAATCTACTAAATCCAACGTATCCGCCGTACCGATCGGCTCATCCCAAAAAGGGAAAACTTCTATTTCTTTCTCGAATCAGACACCATATTCGACAATCGAAACTCCTCCTTCGCGTTGCAAAATCGCGAATACTCAGCAAATCTCCTATGCTCAGGCGGTTAAAAATAATGTACAACAGGCGCCGTTAAAACAAACATCGAAATCCGCCAACCTTTCGAAATCTCGCTTAGATCGAATTCTTAGTCTCCTCCGTCTCGACCACCTCAACGCAGAGGAAAGAGAGCACGTCGTCCGTCTCGTTCAAAACACGCAGGAGCTTTTTCACATTGAAGGGGATAAATTAGGGCATACGTCAGCAACCACGCACAAGATTCCAACCGTCGACGACCGCCCCGTCAATGTGAAACAATACCGTTTCCCACCAGCTCATAAGGAGGAGATTCGACGACAAGTCGACAAATTTTTACAAAATGGTGTCATCTCTCCGTCAAAATCACCATATAATTCGCCATTGTGGGTTGTCCCAAAGAAACCGGACTCCTTGGGCAACAAGCAATGGCGCGTCGTCATCGACTACCGCGCACTCAATGAGAAATCTGTCGCCGATGCCTATCCCCTCCCTTGCATTACCGAGATACTTGATCAGCTCGGGAGCGCGAAGTATTTTAGTACATTCGATCTCGCGAGCGGATTTCACCAGATCCCAATGGAGCCCGCCGATGCTCCCAAAACCGCTTTTTCGACGCCTCACGGGCATTATGAATTTAAAAGAATGCCATTCGGATTAAAAAATGCGCCAGCGACGTTCCAACGACTTATGGACAATGTCCTGTCCGGTCTCCAGGGGAACGAAATTTTCGTCTATTTGGACGACATTGTTATCTACGCTAGCTCTCTTCAAGAACATCGACTTAAATTCGATAAATTAACTCAACGGCTCAAAGAAGCTAATTTAGTATTGCAGCCGGATAAGTGCGAATTCTTGAGGAGAGAAGTAAGCTATTTGGGTCATATTATCAGTGAGCACGGTGTAAAACCTGACCCTGCGAAAATTAGCGCCGTCAAAAATTTTCCGCGCCCGCGCAACGCGAAACAGATCAAACAATTCCTCGGGCTCGCGGGGTACTACAGGCGGTTCATCGCAAATTTTTCTAACATTGCTAAGCCTCTAACGAATTTGTTAAAAAAGGACGCGCCCTTTGTATGGCGTAACGAGCAAGAGAATTCATTCGTCAAACTCCGAGATTGCCTATGCGAAGCGCCTATCTTGCAGTACCCCAACTTCAAACAACCATTCGTGATAACGACCGACGCGTCCGCCGAAGCTATTGGTGCTATCTTGAGTCAAGGACCAATAGGCCGCGACTTGCCAATCGCGTACACGTCGCGACTGTTAAACGCTGCGGAGAAAAACTACTCCACGATCGAGAAGGAGTGTCTGGCGATTGTCTACGCCGTCCATTACTTTCGTCCATACATATACGGTAATCAATTCAAACTCGTTACCGACCATCGACCGTTCGTGTGGATGAATTCGGTCAAGGACCCGTCAAGTAGACTCGTACGGTGGAGGCTTAAGTTAGCGGAATTTGACTACGAGATGGTCTATAAAAGTGGAAAAACGAACCTTAATGCGGACGCTTTGTCGCGGAATCCCGCTCAAATTTTTCCGCTCTCGTATTCAGAAAACTCGGAGGACGACATCTTCGATGTGCCTCCGGAAACCCGTAAAAAGTATACCACACTAGCGCCTCCTCCTACTCCGGTAACATCAGAACCTGAATTACCGACTCCAGGCACGTCCTTCCGTACCAACACAGCACCACCTCCGCAAGTCGCCAGCGACAGCACCGACTTCTATACTCCTGCTCCAAATGAATTTTTCCGACGCGAACCTCTATTTAATTTCAGCCGTGACGCATTATCAACGCGACGAGACAATGTAGTTGTCTTCGTCACGCAATCTGGGCACCCCTATGACACGGGCGCCAAAGATCTAGCAAACGCTGAAAAATTCCTCCTAAACAAAAATCACGTCCTTACCAAAGCCAAAGTCATACAAATCGGAAACGAATTCCAAATCCAGCTTCCAATCATCGAACATTCCACCAGATCAATCAATTTCCAGACCGTAATAGAAACATTCAGATCCTTGTGCGACGTTGTAAACGAATTACAATTACAAACATTTAGTATCGCACAAACCTATCTAGACTCCGTATCCTGGTCCCGAATCCAGAAAATCCTTCAAGACCTGTTTTACGAAACAACTGTCCAGATTACGGTCTGCCAGGGCCTCATTAAAACCCCTTCGGTCGAAGAGCGACTGAAAATAATAAGAGAAAACCACGACTCCCCTGTGGGAGGTCACAAAGGGGTTAATAAAACTTATTCTCGCATCAGACAACAATACTTTTGGCCAAACATGAAAACACAAATACAAGAATATATTGGCAAATGTAAAAGTTGTCAGACAGAGAAACTGGTCCGGGTAAAGACCAGACAGCCTCTCACTTTAACCGACACCCCTGGCAGGGCATTCGATAAGATTTCAATGGACGTAATGGGTCCTCTTCCCGAAACTTCCGACGGTTATACGAGTATCCTCACGATCCAAGATCTCCTCACTAAATACTCAGTCGCAGTTCCTCTCAAAACCACCACCGCAGTAGACATTGCCGAAGCTTTAATAAAAGAATTCATTTGTAAGTTCGGATGCCCGAAAGGCATACTCACGGACCAAGGTTCGAACTTTATAAATAGCTTGATTAAAGCCATAGCAATCAAATTCCGTATTAAGCAATACAAGTCCACTGCGTTCCATCCACAGACAAACGGGTCCGTTGAACGATCTCACCACGTCCTGGCCGAATATCTGAAGCATTACATAGAGTCGAGTAACGATTGGGTGAATTGGTTACCGTACGCAATGTTTTCATACAACACCAGTGTGCACGAGGGTACATTATACACCCCACACGAACTAGTGTTCGGCAGGATAGCTAGGACGCCGTCAGCCACTCCTTTTCAGGACAGCTCTGATAACGAAACTTATAGCGACTATCTTATACAACTTCAGGAGAAAATCTCGAAATCTCAGGATTTGGCTAAAGCCAATCTAGACAATGCGAAACGCCGTTCTAAATATTATTATGACCGAAATCTCAATGTCCAAAACTTCGAGGTAGGCCAATGGGTCTATCTTTTAAAAGAGCCGAACAAACATAAGTTCCAGGCACAATACTCTGGACCGTACCGTATCCTCGAAATTTTGGGCAACTGTAATGTTAAGCTAAATGTAAAAGGGCGCCATAAAATTGTTCATACGAACAAAATCAAAATTTGTAAACGAATGCATAGTATGCAGAGTGTGGATGCTAGTGAAAGAAAAGTGCGAAAAACTGAAAATGAAGTCAGTGAGAGCAGTGACATTCAAACGAACGCTGAAAGTGAAAGCGACGAAAGTGCCTGCAATCCGAAGGAAGCCCGCAGCCACGGTCCAAACTCCAAACGTTATCGCCAGGATCAACCAGGCGAAAAACCTCAGATTCCGCAGCATCCAGCCGACAGGACCAAGAGAAGGATCCAGCATCCCGAAATCTACCCAACAGACAAGAGATCTCGGCATGGCCGAGATTCTTTTTCCAAGGGGGGTGGTGTAACGTCAGGCGTACCGCCTGCCACCCTCCGGCGTCCACCTCATCATCCCCAGCATCCGTATCCGGAGCCCCTGCACACGGGCCACCCGCCGACTCGCCGTCCCTACAGAAGGAGACAAAGGTACGAGAGGGAAGAGGGATGCAGCATGCCGCGCCCACGCGCGATCTCCACACACGAGGGGGAGGACTTCACCCCGTATTACGAGGGCGAGGAGCTCTCCGACACGTACTGGGTCGAATCCCCAGCAATCACGAAGCCCTATACGTACTTCTCGTACATGTGGGATTAGAATAAGCACACTACTCACCTATGTACATACACACCAACACACACCTAGATTTAAGTGAATATATGTATGTATTTTATTCATGCACGGTTATGTTCCGTTGCACTCGCGCGCACACTCGACGCTCGCGGCTCACGCTTAACGCGGGCCGCGCCCCACTCCGAACGGCCGCCCCACCACGAGGGCCGAGCGGCCGCCCTACTCCGACCGTCCGCCCCACCGCGAGGGCCCAGCGACTCGCGCGCCGCGCGACCCGAGGAGGTCGCGGACGCGAGATCCGAGAGTCAGTTCGCGTCTCATCTCCGAACCGGAGAGTTCTCAACTCATCTCCGAACTGGAGAGTTCCAATCTCGCCTCCGAACCGAGGAGTTCTAATCCAGCATCCGAACGATGCACTTCCGAGCAATAGGCTCATTCGCAACGAGCAATTAGCTCTAATGCATTCATCTCTATCCATACTCCCATAGCGGAGTCCATTCAATACTTTATACTATTTCTAATTCTCATTGTAATCGCTAGTCAGTAACTTAGAATTTAGTCAAGTGTATCTAGTATAGTGAAATCATAGAATATAGTTTATTTTTACCAGATTCAAAGTATCTTTATTCAAGTTCAAATACAACTCCTTAACTCTAATCCACGGGTACGCTCGCGATTATTCTATTTCTATATATCATCTGCGATAGTCTTGAGGCTCGACGACTAGAGCGAACCAGCGCTTAGTTGCTCCATCCTCACTTCTACCGTGTACAGAATATCTTGCGCCCAGGTCGATCCCGGTAAGCTAGAGCGAACCAACGCTTAGCCGTGCCGTATTCAACCGAAGTTCAAGTATTCTCGATGAGCCTTGCACCCCCGACAAAGCGTACACGACGCGCGGGGAGGAGAGAGTTCATTCGTCGTCTCGCTCGGGAATACGTGGGTGATGCACCAGAATATTCAATTTCCTACGTTCGAGTCCTGGTTCCTGTGAAGGAGGTTCCCTTCGCCGCACGACCCGTACGAGTCGCCAATCGTCAGGGCCAAACGCCGATACCTGCCAGCCGGAGTCAACCCGCCTGGACGCTTATTCCCGTAGACGTACCTCCGTTCCAGCCGTACGCCGCCGCCATCCCGGTTGCGGATCCAAGGCGCTCCAGGTACCTGGAAAGAGAAATCAGACAGCGGAATCAAGCCTTCGCAAGGTAAGTTTAGTGTTAGTTACCGTTTTATCGAGTCCGAAACGCCAACGAACCCGGTCCGGACGCAATTCGCGTTATTTTCGGGAACGGTTACGACTTTGTGCCACCGTTGCGAGCGCAACCGCACCTCGGGACGTGACACATCTCATTTCTATGTTTCATGGTAAGATATAATATTCATTGCGAAGTGTTATGCATTCCTCGTCTACACTTCAAATGAATGTAAATGCGACACTTCCTTGCTAGGAAATAGCGTCTGCAGATGTCTAGGTATCGCAGCAATAGAGATCTTATGATTCTTAAATCGCGATATTGCATCTCATTTCTATGTTTCATGGTAAGATATAATATGATTTGCGAAGTGTTATGTATTCCTCGTCTACACTTCAGATGAATGTGAATGCGACACTTCCTCGCTAGGAAATAGCGTTTGCAGATGTCTACGTATCGTAGCAATAGATTTCTAATGCTACTTAAAACGCGATATCGCATCTCATTTCTATGTTTCATGGTAAGATATAATATTCATTGCGAAGTGTTATGCATTCCTCGTCTACGATTCAAATGAATGTAAATGCGACACTCCCTTGCAAGGAAATAGCGTTTGCAGATGTCTACGTATCGAAGCAATAGAGTTCTAATGCTTCTTAAAACGCGATATCGCATCTCATTTCTATGTTTCATGGTAAGGTATAATATGATTTGCGAAGTATCATGTATTCCTCGTCTACACTTCAAATGAATGTAAACGCGACACTTCCTTGCAAGGAAATAGCGTCTGCAGATGTCTAGGTATCGTAGCAATAGAGTTCTAATGCTTCTTAAAACGCGATATCACATCTCATTTCTATGTTTCATGGTTAGATATACTATGACTTGCGAAGTGCTATGTATTCCTCGTCTACACTTCAAATGAATGTAAATGCGACACTTCCTTGCAAGGAAATAGCGTCTGCAGATTTCTAGGTATCGTAGCAATAGAGTTTTAATGCTTCTTAAAACGCGATATCGCATCTCATTTCTATGTATCACGGTAAGATATAATAAGATTTGCGAGGTGTCATGTATTCCTCGTCTACACTTCAAATGAATGTAAATGCGACACTTCCTAGCTAGGAAATAGCGTTTGAGGATGTCTACGTATCGTAGCAGTAGAGTTCTAATGCTTCTTAAAACGCGATATCGCATCTCATTTCTATGTTTCATGGTAAGATATAATATGATTTGCGAAGTGTCATGTATTTCTCGTCTATGATTCAAATGAATGTAAATGCGACACTCCCTTGCAAGGAAATAGCGTTTGCAGAAGTCTACATATCGTAGCAATAGAGTTCTTATGATTCTTAAAACGCGATATCGCATCTCATTTCTATGTTTCATGGTAAGGTAAAATATGATTTGCGAAGTATCATGTATTCCTCGTCTACACTTCAAATGAATGTAAATGCGACACTTCCTTGCTAGGAAATAGCGTCTGCAGATGTCTAGGTATCGCAGCAATAGAGATCTAATGCTTCTTAAAACGCGATATCGCATCTCATTCCTATGTTTCATGGTAAGATATAATATGATTTGCGAAGTGTTATGCATTCCTCGTCTACGATTCAAATGAATGTAAATGCGACTCTTCCTTGCAAGGAAATAGCGTTTGCAGATGTCTACGTATCGTACCAATAGAGTTCTTATGATTCTTAAAACGCGATATCGCATCTTATTTCTATGTTTCATGGTAAGATATACTATGATTTGCGAAGTGCTATGTATTCCTCGTCTACACTTCAAATGAATGTAAATGCGACACTTCCTTGCAAGGAAATAGCGTCTGCAGATTTCTAGGTATCGTAGCAATAGAGTTTTAATGCTTCTTAAAACGCGATATCGCATCTCATTTCTATGTATCACGGTAAGATATAATAAGATTTGCGAAGTGTCATATATTCCTCGTCTACACTTCAAATGAATGTAAATGCGACACTTCCTCGCTAGGAAATAGCGTTTGAAGATGTCTACGTATCGTAGCAGTAGAGTTCTAATGCTTCTTAAAACGCGATATCGCATCTCATTTCTATGTTTCATGGTAAGATATAATATGATTTGCGAAGTGTCATGTATTTCTCGTCTACGATTCAAATGAATGTAAATGCGACACTCCCTTGCAAGGAAATAGCGTTTGCAGATGTCTACGTATCGTAGCAATAGAGTTCTTATGATTCTTAAAACGCGATATCGCATCTCATTTCTATATTTCATGGTAAGGTATAATATGATTTGCGAAGTATCATGTATTCCTCGTCTACACTTCAAATGAATGTAAATGCGACACTTCCTTGCTAGGAAATAGCGTCTGCAGATGTCTAGGTATCGCAGCAATAGAGACCTTATGATTCTTAAATCGCGATATTGCATCTCATTTCCATGTTTCATGGTAAGGTATAATATGATTTGCGAAGTGTTATGTATTCCTCGTCTACACTTCAAATTAATGTGAATGCGACACTTCCTCGCTAGGAAATAGTGTTTGCAGATGTCTACGTATCGTAGCAATAAAGTTCTTATGATTCTTAAAACGCGATATCGCATCCCATTTCTATGTTTCATGGTAAGATAAAATATGATTTGCGAAGTGTCATGTATTCCTCGTCTACACTTCAAATGAATGTAAATGCGACACTTCCTCGCTAGGAAATAGCGTTTGAAGATGTCTAGGTATCGTAGCAGTAGAGTTCTAATGCTTCTTAAAACGCGATATCGCATCTCATTTCTATGTTTCATGGTAAGATATAATATGATTTGCGAAGTGTCATGTATTTCTCGTCTACGATTCAAATGAATGTAAATGCGACACTCCCTTGCAAGGAAATAGCGTTTGCAGATGTCTATGTATCGTAGCAATAGGGTTCTTATGATTCTTAAAACGCGATATCGCATCTCATTTCTATATTTCATGGTAAGGTATAATATGATTTGCGAAGTGTTATGTATTCCTCGTCTACACTTCAAATGAATGTAAATGCGACACATCCTTGCTAGGAAATAGCGTCTGCAGATGTCTTGGTATCGTAGCAATAGAGATCTAAGGCTTCTTAAAACGCGATATCGCATCTCATTCCTATGCTTCATGGTAAAATATAATATGATTTGCGAAGTGTTATGTATTCCTCGTCTACACTTCAAATGAATGTAAATGCGACACTTCCTTGCAAGGAAATAGCGTTTGCAGATGTCTACGTATCGTAGCAATAGAGTTCTTATGATTCTTAAAACGCGATATCGCATCCCATTTCTATGTTTCATGGTAAGATATACTATGATTTGCGAAGTGCTATGTATTCCTCGTCTACACTTCAAATGAATGTAAATGCGACACTTCCTTGCAAGGAAATAGCGTCTGCAGATTTCTAGGTATCGTAGCAATAGAGTTTTAATGCTTCTTAAAACGCGATATCGCATCTCATTTCTATGTATCACGGTAAGATATAATAAGATTTGCGAAGTGTCATGTATTCCTCGTCTACACTTCAAATGAATGTAAATGCGACACTTCCTTGCAAGGAAATAGCGTCTGCAGATGTCTAGGTATCGTAGCAATAGAGTTCTAATGCTTCTTAAAACGCTATATCGCATCTCATTTCTATGTTTCATGGTTAGATATACTATGACTTGCGAAGTGCTATGTATTCCTCGTCTACACTTCAAATGAATGTAAATGCGACACTTCCTTGCAAGGAAATAGCGTCTGCAGATTTCTAGGTATCGTAGCAATAGAGTTTTAATGCTTCTTAAAACGCGATATCGCATCTCATTTCTATGTATCATGGTAAGATATAATATGATTTGCGAAGTGTTATGTATTCCTCTTCTACACTTCAAATGCGTGTAAATGCGACACTTCCTTGTAAGGAAATAGCGTTTGCAGATGTCTACGTATCGTAGCAATAGAGTTCTTATGATTCTTAAAACGCGATATCGCATCTCATTTCTATGTTTCATGGTAAGGTATAATATGATTTGCGAAGTATCATGTATTCCTCGTCTACACTTCAAACAAATGTAAATGCGACACTTCCTTGCTAGGAAATAGCGTCTGCAGATGTCTAGGTATCGCAGCAATAGAGATCTTATGATTCTTAAATCGCGATATTGCATCTCATTTCTATGTTTCATGGTAAGATATAATATGATTTGCGAAGTGTTATGTATTCCTCGTCTACACTTCAAATGAATGTGAATGCGACACTTCCTCGCTAGGAAATAGCGTTTGCAGATGTCTACGTATCGAAGCAATAGAGTTCTAATGCTTCTTAAAACGCGAAATCGCATCTCATTTCAATGTTTCATGGTAAGATATAATATTCATTGCTAAGTGTTATGCATTCCTCGTCTACGATTCAAATGAATGTAAATGCTACACTTCTTTGCAAGGAAATAGCGTTTGCAGATGTCTATGTATCGTAGCAATAGAGTTCTAATGCTTCCTAAAACGCGATATCGCATCTCATTTCTATGTTTCATGGTAAGATATAATATGATTTGCGAAGTGTCATGTATTCCTCGTCTACACTTCAAATGAATGTAAATGCGACACTTCCTTGCTAGGAAATAGCGTCTGCAGATGTCTACGTATCGTAGCAATAGAGTTCTAATGCTTTTTAGAACGCGATATCGCATCTCATTTCTATGTTTCATGGTAAGATATAATATGATTTGCGAAGTGTTATGCATTCCTCGTCTACGATTCAAATGAATGTAAATGCGACACTTCCTTGCAAGGAAATAGCGTTTGCAGATGTCTACGTATCGTAGCAATAGAGTTCTTATGATTCTTAAAACGCGATATCGCATCTTATTTCTATGTTTCATGGTAAGATATACTATGATTTGCGAAGTGCTACGTATTCCTCGTCTACACTTCAAATGAATGTAAATGCGACACTTCCTTGCAAGGAAATAGCGTCTGCAGATGTCTACGTATCGTAGCAATAGAGTTCTTATGATTCTTAAAACGCGATATCGCATCTCATTTCTATACTTCATGGTAAGGTATAATATGATTTGCGAAGTATCATGTATTCCTCGTCTACACTTCAAATGAATGTAAATGCGACACTTCCTTGCTAGGAAATAGCGTCTGCAGATGTCTAGGTATCGCAGCAATAGAGATCTTATGATTCTTAAATCGCGATATTGCATCTCATTTCTATGTTTCATGGTAAGATATAATATGATTTGCGAAGTGTTATGTATTCCTCGTCTACGATTCAAATGAATGTAAATGCGACACTCCCTTGCAAGGAAATAGCGTTTGCAGATGTCTATGTATCGTAGCAATAGGGTTCTTATGATTCTTAAAACGCGATATCGCATCTCATTTCTATATTTCATGGTAAGGTATAATATGATTTGCGAAGTGTTATGTATTCCTCGTCTACACTTCAAATGAATGTAAATGCGACACATCCTTGCTAGGAAATAGCGTCTGCAGATGTCTTGGTATCGTAGCAATAGAGATCTAAGGCTTCTTAAAACGCGATATCGCATCTCATTCCTATGCTTCATGGTAAAATATAATATGATTTGCGAAGTGTTATGTATTCCTCGTCTACACTTCAAATGAATGTAAATGCGACACTTCCTTGCAAGGAAATAGCGTTTGCAGATGTCTACGTATCGTAGCAATAGAGTTCTTATGATTCTTAAAACGCGATATCGCATCCCATTTCTATGTTTCATGGTAAGATATACTATGATTTGCGAAGTGCTATGTATTCCTCGTCTACACTTCAAATGAATGTAAATGCGACACTTCCTTGCAAGGAAATAGCGTCTGCAGATTTCTAGGTATCGTAGCAATAGAGTTTTAATGCTTCTTAAAACGCCATATCGCATCTCATTTCTATGTATCACGGTAAGATATAATAAGATTTGCGAAGTGTCATGTATTCCTCGTCTACACTTCAAATGAATGTAAATGCGACACTTCCTTGCAAGGAAATAGCGTCTGCAGATGTCTAGGTATCGTAGCAATAGAGTTCTAATGCTTCTTAAAACGCTATATCGCATCTCATTTCTATGTTTCATGGTTAGATATACTATGACTTGCGAAGTGCTATGTATTCCTCGTCTACACTTCAAATGAATGTAAATGCGACACTTCCTTGCAAGGAAATAGCGTCTGCAGATTTCTAGGTATCGTAGCAATAGAGTTTTAATGCTTCTTAAAACGCGATATCGCATCTCATTTCTATGTATCATGGTAAGATATAATATGATTTGCGAAGTGTTATGTATTCCTCTTCTACACTTCAAATGCGTGTAAATGCGACACTTCCTTGTAAGGAAATAGCGTTTGCAGATGTCTACGTATCGTAGCAATAGAGTTCTTATGATTCTTAAAACGCGATATCGCATCTCATTTCTATGTTTCATGGTAAGGTATAATATGATTTGCGAAGTATCATGTATTCCTCGTCTACACTTCAAACAAATGTAAATGCGACACTTCCTTGCTAGGAAATAGCGTCTGCAGATGTCTAGGTATCGCAGCAATAGAGATCTTATGATTCTTAAATCGCGATATTGCATCTCATTTCTATGTTTCATGGTAAGATATAATATGATTTGCGAAGTGTTATGTATTCCTCGTCTACACTTCAAATGAATGTGAATGCGACACTTCCTCGCTAGGAAATAGCGTTTGCAGATGTCTACGTATCGAAGCAATAGAGTTCTAATGCTTCTTAAAACGCGAAATCGCATCTCATTTCAATGTTTCATGGTAAGATATAATATTCATTGCTAAGTGTTATGCATTCCTCGTCTACGATTCAAATGAATGTAAATGCTACACTTCTTTGCAAGGAAATAGCGTTTGCAGATGTCTATGTATCGTAGCAATAGAGTTCTAATGCTTCCTAAAACGCGATATCGCATCTCATTTCTATGTTTCATGGTAAGATATAATATGATTTGCGAAGTGTCATGTATTCCTCGTCTACACTTCAAATGAATGTAAATGCGACACTTCCTTGCTAGGAAATAGCGTCTGCAGATGTCTACGTATCGTAGCAATAGAGTTCTAATGCTTTTTAGAACGCGATATCGCATCTCATTTCTATGTTTCATGGTAAGATATAATATGATTTGCGAAGTGTTATGCATTCCTCGTCTACGATTCAAATGAATGTAAATGCGACACTTCCTTGCAAGGAAATAGCGTTTGCAGATGTCTACGTATCGTAGCAATAGAGTTCTTATGATTCTTAAAACGCGATATCGCATCTTATTTCTATGTTTCATGGTAAGATATACTATGATTTGCGAAGTGCTACGTATTCCTCGTCTACACTTCAAATGAATGTAAATGCGACACTTCCTTGCAAGGAAATAGCGTCTGCAGATGTCTACGTATCGTAGCAATAGAGTTCTTATGATTCTTAAAACGCGATATCGCATCTCATTTCTATACTTCATGGTAAGGTATAATATGATTTGCGAAGTATCATGTATTCCTCGTCTACACTTCAAATGAATGTAAATGCGACACTTCCTTGCTAGGAAATAGCGTCTGCAGATGTCTAGGTATCGCAGCAATAGAGATCTTATGATTCTTAAATCGCGATATTGCATCTCATTTCTATGTTTCATGGTAAGATATAATATGATTTGCGAAGTGTTATGTATTCCTCGTCTACACTTCAAATTAATGTGAATGCGACACTTCCTCGCTAGGAAATAGCGTTTGCAGATGTCTACGTATCGTAGCAATAAAGATCTTATGATTCTTAAAACGCGATATCGCATCCCATTTCTATGTTTCATGGTAAGATAAAATATGATTTGCGAAGTGTCATGTATTCCTCGTCTACACTTCAAATGAATGTAAATGCGACACTTCCTTGCTAGGAAATAGCGTCTGCAGATGTCTACGTATCGTAGCAATAGAGTTCTAATGCTTTTTAAAACGCGATATCGCATGTCATTTCTATGTTTCATGGTAAGATATAATATGATGTGCGAAGTGTCATGTATTCCTCGTCTACACTTCAAATGAATGTAAATGCGACACTTCCTTGCTTGGAAATAGCGTTTGCAGATGTCTATGTATCGTAGCAATAGATTTCTAATGCTTCTTAAAACGCGATATCGCATCTCATTTCTATGTTTCATGGTAAGATATAATTTGATTTGCGAAGTGTCATGCATTCCTCGTCTACGATTCAAATGAATGTAAATGCGACACTTCCTTGCAAGGAAATAGCGTTTGCAGATGTCTATGTATCGTAGCAATAGAGTTCTAATGCTTCTTAAAACGCGATATCGCATCTCATTTCTATTTTTCATGGTAGGATATAATATTCATTGCGAAGTGATATGCATTCGTCGTCTACGATTCAAATGAATGTAAATGCGACACTTCCTTGCTAGGAAATAGCGTCTGCAGATGTCTATGTATCGTAGCAATAGAGTTCTAATGCTTCTTAGAACGCGATATCGCATCTCATTTCTATTTTTCATGGTAAGATATAATATGATTTGCGAAGTGTTATGTATTCCTCGTCTACACTTCAAATGAATGTAAATGCGACACTTCCTTGCTAGGAAATAGCGTCTGCAGATGTCTTGGTATCGTAGCAATAGAGATCTAAGGCTTCTTAAAACGCGATATCGCATCTCATTCCTATGCTTCATGGTAAAATATAATATGATTTGCGAAGTGTTATGTATTCCTCGTCTACACTTCAAATGAATGTAAATGCGACACTTCCTTGCAAGGAAATAGCGTTTGCAGATGTCTACGTATCGTAGCAATAGAGTTCTTATGATTCTTAAAACGCGATATCGCATCCCATTTCTATGTTTCATGGTAAGATATACTATGATTTGCGAAGTGCTATGTATTCCTCGTCTACACTTCAAATGAATGTAAATGCGACACTTCCTTGCAAGGAAATAGCGTCTGCAGATTTCTAGGTATCGTAGCAATAGAGTTTTAATGCTTCTTAAAACGCGATATCGCATCTCATTTCTATGTATCACGGTAAGATATAATAAGATTTGCGAAGTGTCATGTATTCCTCGTCTACACTTCAAATGAATGTAAATGCGACACTTTCTTGCAAGGAAATAGCGTCTGCAGATGTCTAGGTATCGTAGCAATAGAGTTCTAATGCTTCTTAAAACGCTATATCGCATCTCATTTCTATGTTTCATGGTTAGATATACTATGACTTGCGAAGTGCTATGTATTCCTCGTCTACACTTCAAATGAATGTAAATGCGACACTTCCTTGCAAGGAAATAGCGTCTGCAGATTTCTAGGTATCGTAGCAATAGAGTTTTAATGCTTCTTAAAACGCGATATCGCATCTCATTTCTATGTATCATGGTAAAATATAATATGATTTGCGAAGTGTTATGTATTCCTCGTCTACACTTCAAATGAATGTAAGTGCGACACTTCCTTGCAAGGAAATAGCGTTTGCAGATGTCTACGTATCGTAGCAATAGAGTTCTTATGATTCTTAAAACGCGATATCGCATCCCATTTCTATTTTTCATGGTAAGATATAATATGATTTGCGAAGTGTTGTGTATTCCTCGTCTACACTTCAAATGAATGTAAATGCGACACTTCCTTGCTTGGAAATAGCGTTTGCAGATGTCTATGTATCGTAGCAATAGATTTCTAATGCTTCTTAAAACGCGATATCGCATCTCATTTCTATGTTTCATGGTAAGGTATAATATGATGTGCGAAGTGTCATGTATTCCTCGTCTACACTTCAAATGAATGTAAATGCGACACTTCCTTGCTTGGAAATAGCGTTTGCAGATGTCTATGTATCGTAGCAATAGATTTCTAATGCTTCTTAAAACGCGATATCGCATCTCATTTCTATGTTTCATGGTAAGGTATAATATGATTTGCGAAGTGTTGTGTATTCCTCGTCTACACTTCAAATGAATGTAAATGCGACACATCCTTGCAAGGAAATAGCGTTTGCAGATGTCTACGTATCGTAGCAATGGATTTCTGATGCTTCTTAAAATGCGATATCGCATCTCATTTCTATGTTTCATGGTAAGATATAATATGATTTGCGAAGTGTCATGTATTCCTCGTCTACACTTCAAATGAATGTAAATGCGACACTTCCTTGCTAGGAAATAGCGTCTGCAGATGTCTACGTATCGTAGCAATAGAGTTCTAATGCTTTTTAAAACGCGATATCGCATCTCATTTCTATGTTTCATGGTAAGATATAATATGATTTGCGAAGTGTCATGCATTCCTCGTCTACGATTCAAATGAATGTAAATGCGACACTTCCTTGCAAGGAAATAGCGTTTGCAGATGTCTATGTATCGTAGCAATAGAGTTCTAATGCTTCTTAAAACGCGATATCGCATCTCATTTCTATTTTTCATGGTAGGATATAATATTCATTGCGAAGTGATATGCATTCGTCGTCTACGATTCAAATGAATGTAAATGCGACACTTCCTTGCTAGGAAATAGCGTCTGCAGATGTCTATGTATCGTAGCAATAGAGTTCTAATGCTTCTTAGAACGCGATATCGCATCCCATTTCTATGTTTCATGGTAAGATATACTATGATTTGCGAAGTGCTATGTATTCCTCGTCTACACTTCAAATGAATGTAAATGCGGCACTTCCTTGCAAGGAAATAGCGTCTGCAGATTTCTAGGTATCGTAGCAATAGAGTTTTAATGCTTCTTAAAACGCGATATCGCATCTCATTTCTATGTATCACGGTAAGATATAATAAGATTTGCGAATTGTCATGTATTCCTCGTCTACACTTCAAATGAATGTAAATGCGACACTTTCTTGCAAGGAAATAGCGTCTGCAGATGTCTAGGTATCGTAGCAATAGAGTTCTAATGCTTCTTAAAACGCTATATCGCATCCCATTTCTATGTTTCATGGTAAGATATACTATGATTTGCGAAGTGCTATGTATTCCTCGTCTACACTTCAAATGAATGTAAATGCGGCACTTCCTTGCAAGGAAATAGCGTCTGCAGATTTCTAGGTATCGTAGCAATAGAGTTTTAATGCTTCTTAAAACGCGATATCGCATCTCATTTCTATGTATCACGGTAAGATATAATAAGATTTGCGAATTGTCATGTATTCCTCGTCTACACTTCAAATGAATGTAAATGCGACACTTCCTTGCAAGGAAATAGCGTCTGCAGATGTCTAGGTATCGTAGCAATAGAGTTCTAATGCTTCTTAAAACGCTATATCGCATCTCATTTCTATGTTTCATGGTTAGATATACTATGACTTGCGAAGTGCTATGTATTCCTCGTCTACACTTCAAATGAATGTAAATGCGACACTTCCTTGCAAGGAAATAGCGTCTGCAGATTTCTAGGTATCGTAGCAATAGAGTTTTAATGCTTCTTAAAACGCGATATCGCATCTCATTTCTATGTATCATGGTAAAATATAATATGATTTGCGAAGTGTTATGTATTCCTCGTCTACACTTCAAATGAATGTAAATGCGACACTTCCTTGCAAGGAAATAGCGTTTGCAGATGTCTACGTATCGTAGCAATAGAGTTCTTATGATTCTTAAAACGCGATATCGCATCCCATTTCTATTTTTCATGGTAAGATATAATATGATTTGCGAAGTGTTGTGTATTCCTCGTCTACACTTCAAATGAATGTAAATGCGACACTTCCTTGCTTGGAAATAGCGTTTGCAGATGTCTATGTATCGTAGCAATAGATTTCTAATGCTTCTTAAAACGCGATATCGCATCTCATTTCTATGTTTCATGGTAAGGTATAATATGATGTGCGAAGTGTCATGTATTCCTCGTCTACACTTCAAATGAATGTAAATGCGACACTTCCTTGCAAGGAAATAGCGTCTGCAGATTTCTAGGTATCGTAGCAATAGAGTTTTAATGCTTCTTAAAACGCGATATCGCATCTCATTTCTATGTATCACGGTAAGATATAATAAGATTTGCGAAGTGTCATGTATTCCTCGTCTACACTTCAAATGAATGTAAATGCGACACTTTCTTGCAAGGAAATAGCGTCTGCAGATGTCTAGGTATCGTAGCAATAGAGTTCTAATGCTTCTTAAAACGCTATATCGCATCTCATTTCTATGTTTCATGGTTAGATATACTATGACTTGCGAAGTGCTATGTATTCCTCGTCTACACTTCAAATGAATGTAAATGCGACACTTCCTTGCAAGGAAATAGCGTCTGCAGATTTCTAGGTATCGTAGCAATAGAGTTTTAATGCTTCTTAAAACGCGATATCGCATCTCATTTCTATGTATCATGGTAAAATATAATATGATTTGCGAAGTGTTATGTATTCCTCGTCTACACTTCAAATGAATGTAAGTGCGACACTTCCTTGCAAGGAAATAGCGTTTGCAGATGTCTACGTATCGTAGCAATAGAGTTCTTATGATTCTTAAAACGCGATATCGCATCCCATTTCTATTTTTCATGGTAAGATATAATATGATTTGCGAAGTGTTGTGTATTCCTCGTCTACACTTCAAATGAATGTAAATGCGACACTTCCTTGCTTGGAAATAGCGTTTGCAGATGTCTATGTATCGTAGCAATAGATTTCTAATGCTTCTTAAAACGCGATATCGCATCTCATTTCTATGTTTCATGGTAAGGTATAATATGATGTGCGAAGTGTCATGTATTCCTCGTCTACACTTCAAATGAATGTAAATGCGACACTTCCTTGCTTGGAAATAGCGTTTGCAGATGTCTATGTATCGTAGCAATAGATTTCTAATGCTTCTTAAAACGCGATATCGCATCTCATTTCTATGTTTCATGGTAAGGTATAATATGATTTGCGAAGTGTTGTGTATTCCTCGTCTACACTTCAAATGAATGTAAATGCGACACATCCTTGCAAGGAAATAGCGTTTGCAGATGTCTACGTATCGTAGCAATGGATTTCTGATGCTTCTTAAAATGCGATATCGCATCTCATTTCTATGTTTCATGGTAAGATATAATATGATTTGCGAAGTGTCATGTATTCCTCGTCTACACTTCAAATGAATGTAAATGCGACACTTCCTTGCTAGGAAATAGCGTCTGCAGATGTCTACGTATCGTAGCAATAGAGTTCTAATGCTTTTTAAAACGCGATATCGCATCTCATTTCTATGTTTCATGGTAAGATATAATATGATTTGCGAAGTGTCATGCATTCCTCGTCTACGATTCAAATGAATGTAAATGCGACACTTCCTTGCAAGGAAATAGCGTTTGCAGATGTCTATGTATCGTAGCAATAGAGTTCTAATGCTTCTTAAAACGCGATATCGCATCTCATTTCTATTTTTCATGGTAGGATATAATATTCATTGCGAAGTGATATGCATTCGTCGTCTACGATTCAAATGAATGTAAATGCGACACTTCCTTGCTAGGAAATAGCGTCTGCAGATGTCTATGTATCGTAGCAATAGAGTTCTAATGCTTCTTAGAACGCGATATCGCATCCCATTTCTATGTTTCATGGTAAGATATACTATGATTTGCGAAGTGCTATGTATTCCTCGTCTACACTTCAAATGAATGTAAATGCGGCACTTCCTTGCAAGGAAATAGCGTCTGCAGATTTCTAGGTATCGTAGCAATAGAGTTTTAATGCTTCTTAAAACGCGATATCGCATCTCATTTCTATGTATCACGGTAAGATATAATAAGATTTGCGAATTGTCATGTATTCCTCGTCTACACTTCAAATGAATGTAAATGCGACACTTCCTTGCAAGGAAATAGCGTCTGCAGATGTCTAGGTATCGTAGCAATAGAGTTCTAATGCTTCTTAAAACGCTATATCGCATCCCATTTCTATGTTTCATGGTAAGATATACTATGATTTGCGAAGTGCTATGTATTCCTCGTCTACACTTCAAATGAATGTAAATGCGGCACTTCCTTGCAAGGAAATAGCGTCTGCAGATTTCTAGGTATCGTAGCAATAGAGTTTTAATGCTTCTTAAAACGCGATATCGCATCTCATTTCTATGTATCACGGTAAGATATAATAAGATTTGCGAATTGTCATGTATTCCTCGTCTACACTTCAAATGAATGTAAATGCGACACTTCCTTGCAAGGAAATAGCGTCTGCAGATGTCTAGGTATCGTAGCAATAGAGTTCTAATGCTTCTTAAAACGCTATATCGCATCTCATTTCTATGTTTCATGGTTAGATATACTATGACTTGCGAAGTGCTATGTATTCCTCGTCTACACTTCAAATGAATGTAAATGCGACACTTCCTTGCAAGGAAATAGCGTCTGCAGATTTCTAGGTATCGTAGCAATAGAGTTTTAATGCTTCTTAAAACGCGATATCGCATCTCATTTCTATGTATCATGGTAAAATATAATATGATTTGCGAAGTGTTATGTATTCCTCGTCTACACTTCAAATGAATGTAAATGCGACACTTCCTTGCAAGGAAATAGCGTTTGCAGATGTCTACGTATCGTAGCAATAGAGTTCTTATGATTCTTAAAACGCGATATCGCATCCCATTTCTATTTTTCATGGTAAGATATAATATGATTTGCGAAGTGTTGTGTATTCCTCGTCTACACTTCAAATGAATGTAAATGCGACACTTCCTTGCTTGGAAATAGCGTTTGCAGATGTCTATGTATCGTAGCAATAGATTTCTAATGCTTCTTAAAACGCGATATCGCATCTCATTTCTATGTTTCATGGTAAGGTATAATATGATGTGCGAAGTGTCATGTATTCCTCGTCTACACTTCAAATGAATGTAAATGCGACACTTCCTTGCTTGGAAATAGCGTTTGCAGATGTCTATGTATCGTAGCAATAGATTTCTAATGCTTCTTAAAACGCGATATCGCATCTCATTTCTATGTTTCATGGTAAGGTATAATATGATTTGCGAAGTGTTGTGTATTCCTCGTCTACACTTCAAATGAATGTAAATGCGACACATCCTTGCAAGGAAATAGCGTTTGCAGATGTCTACGTATCGTAGCAATGGATTTCTGATGCTTCTTAAAATGCGATATCGCATCTCATTTCTATGTTTCATGGTAAGATATAATATGATTTGCGAAGTGTCATGTATTCCTCGTCTACACTTCAAATGAATGTAAATGCGACACTTCCTTGCTAGGAAATAGCGTCTGCAGATGTCTACGTATCGTAGCAATAGAGTTCTAATGCTTTTTAAAACGCGATATCGCATCTCATTTCTATGTTTCATGGTAAGATATAATATGATTTGCGAAGTGTCATGCATTCCTCGTCTACGATTCAAATGAATGTAAATGCGACACTTCCTTGCAAGGAAATAGCGTTTGCAGATGTCTATGTATCGTAGCAATAGAGTTCTAATGCTTCTTAAAACGCGATATCGCATCTCATTTCTATTTTTCATGGTAGGATATAATATTCATTGCGAAGTGATATGCATTCGTCGTCTATGATTCAAATGAATGTAAATGCGACACTTCCTTGCTAGGAAATAGCGTCTGCAGATGTCTATGTATCGTAGCAATAGAGTTCTAATGCTTCTTAGAACGCGATATCGCATCCCATTTCTATGTTTCATGGTAAGATATACTATGATTTGCGAAGTGCTATGTATTCCTCGTCTACACTTCAAATGAATGTAAATGCGGCACTTCCTTGCAAGGAAATAGCGTCTGCAGATTTCTAGGTATCGTAGCAATAGAGTTTTAATGCTTCTTAAAACGCGATATCGCATCTCATTTCTATGTATCACGGTAAGATATAATAAGATTTGCGAATTGTCATGTATTCCTCGTCTACACTTCAAATGAATGTAAATGCGACACTTCCTTGCAAGGAAATAGCGTCTGCAGATGTCTAGGTATCGTAGCAATAGAGTTCTAATGCTTCTTAAAACGCTATATCGCATCTCATTTCTATGTTTCATGGTTAGATATACTATGACTTGCGAAGTGCTATGTATTCCTCGTCTACACTTCAAATGAATGTAAATGCGACACTTCCTTGCAAGGAAATAGCGTCTGCAGATTTCTAGGTATCGTAGCAATAGAGTTTTAATGCTTCTTAAAACGCGATATCGCATCTCATTTCTATGTATCATGGTAAGATATAATAAGATTTGCGAAGTGTCATGTATTCCTCGTCTACACTTCAAATGAATGTAAATGCGACACTTCCTAGCTAGGAAATAGCGTTTGCAGATGTCTACATATCGTAGCAATAGAGTTCTTATGATTCTTAAAACGCGATATCGCATCTCATTTCTATGTTTCATGGTAAGGTATAATATGATTTGCGAAGTATCATGTATTCCTCGTCTACACTTCAAATGAATGTAAATGCGACACTTCCTTGCTAGGAAATAGCGTCTGCAGATGTCTAGGTATCGCAGCAATAGAGATGTAATGCTTCTTAAAACGCGATATCGCATCTCATTCCTATGTTTCATGGTAAGATATAATATGATTTGCGAAGTGTTATGTATTCCTCTTCTACACTTCAAATGCGTGTAAATGCGACACTTCCTTGTAAGGAAATAGCGTTTGCAGATGTCTACGTATCGTAGCAATAGAGTTCTTATGATTCTTAAAACGCGATATCGCATCTCATTTCTATGTTTCATGGTAAGGTATAATATGATTTGCGAAGTATCATGCATTCCTCGTCTACACTTCAAATGAATGTAAATGCGACACTTCCTTGCTAGGAAATAGCGTCTGCAGATGTCTAGGTATCGCAGCAATAGAGATCTTATGATTCTTAAATCGCGATATTGCATCTCATTTCTATGTTTCATGGTAAGATATAATATGATTTGCGAAGTGTTATGTATTCCTCGTCTACACTTCAAATGAATGTGAATGCGACACTTCCTCGCTAGGAAATAGCGTTTGCAGATGTCTACGTATCGTAGCAATAGATTTCTAATGCTACTTAAAACGCGATATCGCATCTCATTTCTATGTTTCATGGTAAGATATAATATTCATTGCGAAGTGTTATGCATTCCTCGTCTACGATTCAAATTAATGTAAATGCGACACTCCCTTGCAAGGAAATAGCGTTTGCAGATGTCTACGTATCGAAGCAATAGTGTTCTAATGCTTCTTAAAACGCGAAATCGCATCTCATTTCAATGTTTCATGGTAAGATATACTATGATTTGCGAAGTGCTATGTATTCCTCGTCTACACTTCAAATGAATGTAAATGCGGCACTTCCTTGCAAGGAAATAGCGTCTGCAGATTTCTAGGTATCGTAGCAATAGAGTTTTAATGCTTCTTAAAACGCGATATCGCATCTCATTTCTATGTATCACGGTAAGATATAATAAGATTTGCGAATTGTCATGTATTCCTCGTCTACACTTCAAATGAATGTAAATGCGACACTTCCTTGCAAGGAAATAGCGTCTGCAGATGTCTAGGTATCGTAGCAATAGAGTTCTAATGCTTCTTAAAACGCTATATCGCATCTCATTTCTATGTTTCATGGTTAGATATACTATGACTTGCGAAGTGCTATGTATTCCTCGTCTACACTTCAAATGAATGTAAATGCGACACTTCCTTGCAAGGAAATAGCGTCTGCAGATTTCTAGGTATCGTAGCAATAGAGTTTTAATGCTTCTTAAAACGCGATATCGCATCTCATTTCTATGTATCATGGTAAAATATAATATGATTTGCGAAGTGTTATGTATTCCTCGTCTACACTTCAAATGAATGTAAATGCGACACTTCCTTGCAAGGAAATAGCGTTTGCAGATGTCTACGTATCGTAGCAATAGAGTTCTTATGATTCTTAAAACGCGATATCGCATCCCATTTCTATTTTTCATGGTAAGATATAATATGATTTGCGAAGTGTTGTGTATTCCTCGTCTACACTTCAAATGAATGTAAATGCGACACTTCCTTGCTTGGAAATAGCGTTTGCAGATGTCTATGTATCGTAGCAATAGATTTCTAATGCTTCTTAAAACGCGATATCGCATCTCATTTCTATGTTTCATGGTAAGGTATAATATGATGTGCGAAGTGTCATGTATTCCTCGTCTACACTTCAAATGAATGTAAATGCGACACTTCCTTGCAAGGAAATAGCGTCTGCAGATTTCTAGGTATCGTAGCAATAGAGTTTTAATGCTTCTTAAAACGCGATATCGCATCTCATTTCTATGTATCACGGTAAGATATAATAAGATTTGCGAAGTGTCATGTATTCCTCGTCTACACTTCAAATGAATGTAAATGCGACACTTTCTTGCAAGGAAATAGCGTCTGCAGATGTCTAGGTATCGTAGCAATAGAGTTCTAATGCTTCTTAAAACGCTATATCGCATCTCATTTCTATGTTTCATGGTTAGATATACTATGACTTGCGAAGTGCTATGTATTCCTCGTCTACACTTCAAATGAATGTAAATGCGACACTTCCTTGCAAGGAAATAGCGTCTGCAGATTTCTAGGTATCGTAGCAATAGAGTTTTAATGCTTCTTAAAACGCGATATCGCATCTCATTTCTATGTATCATGGTAAAATATAATATGATTTGCGAAGTGTTATGTATTCCTCGTCTACACTTCAAATGAATGTAAGTGCGACACTTCCTTGCAAGGAAATAGCGTTTGCAGATGTCTACGTATCGTAGCAATAGAGTTCTTATGATTCTTAAAACGCGATATCGCATCCCATTTCTATTTTTCATGGTAAGATATAATATGATTTGCGAAGTGTTGTGTATTCCTCGTCTACACTTCAAATGAATGTAAATGCGACACTTCCTTGCTTGGAAATAGCGTTTGCAGATGTCTATGTATCGTAGCAATAGATTTCTAATGCTTCTTAAAACGCGATATCGCATCTCATTTCTATGTTTCATGGTAAGGTATAATATGATGTGCGAAGTGTCATGTATTCCTCGTCTACACTTCAAATGAATGTAAATGCGACACTTCCTTGCTTGGAAATAGCGTTTGCAGATGTCTATGTATCGTAGCAATAGATTTCTAATGCTTCTTAAAACGCGATATCGCATCTCATTTCTATGTTTCATGGTAAGGTATAATATGATTTGCGAAGTGTTGTGTATTCCTCGTCTACACTTCAAATGAATGTAAATGCGACACATCCTTGCAAGGAAATAGCGTTTGCAGATGTCTACGTATCGTAGCAATGGATTTCTGATGCTTCTTAAAATGCGATATCGCATCTCATTTCTATGTTTCATGGTAAGATATAATATGATTTGCGAAGTGTCATGTATTCCTCGTCTACACTTCAAATGAATGTAAATGCGACACTTCCTTGCTAGGAAATAGCGTCTGCAGATGTCTACGTATCGTAGCAATAGAGTTCTAATGCTTTTTAAAACGCGATATCGCATCTCATTTCTATGTTTCATGGTAAGATATAATATGATTTGCGAAGTGTCATGCATTCCTCGTCTACGATTCAAATGAATGTAAATGCGACACTTCCTTGCAAGGAAATAGCGTTTGCAGATGTCTATGTATCGTAGCAATAGAGTTCTAATGCTTCTTAAAACGCGATATCGCATCTCATTTCTATTTTTCATGGTAGGATATAATATTCATTGCGAAGTGATATGCATTCGTCGTCTACGATTCAAATGAATGTAAATGCGACACTTCCTTGCTAGGAAATAGCGTCTGCAGATGTCTATGTATCGTAGCAATAGAGTTCTAATGCTTCTTAGAACGCGATATCGCATCCCATTTCTATGTTTCATGGTAAGATATACTATGATTTGCGAAGTGCTATGTATTCCTCGTCTACACTTCAAATGAATGTAAATGCGGCACTTCCTTGCAAGGAAATAGCGTCTGCAGATTTCTAGGTATCGTAGCAATAGAGTTTTAATGCTTCTTAAAACGCGATATCGCATCTCATTTCTATGTATCACGGTAAGATATAATAAGATTTGCGAATTGTCATGTATTCCTCGTCTACACTTCAAATGAATGTAAATGCGACACTTCCTTGCAAGGAAATAGCGTCTGCAGATGTCTAGGTATCGTAGCAATAGAGTTCTAATGCTTCTTAAAACGCTATATCGCATCCCATTTCTATGTTTCATGGTAAGATATACTATGATTTGCGAAGTGCTATGTATTCCTCGTCTACACTTCAAATGAATGTAAATGCGGCACTTCCTTGCAAGGAAATAGCGTCTGCAGATTTCTAGGTATCGTAGCAATAGAGTTTTAATGCTTCTTAAAACGCGATATCGCATCTCATTTCTATGTATCACGGTAAGATATAATAAGATTTGCGAATTGTCATGTATTCCTCGTCTACACTTCAAATGAATGTAAATGCGACACTTCCTTGCAAGGAAATAGCGTCTGCAGATGTCTAGGTATCGTAGCAATAGAGTTCTAATGCTTCTTAAAACGCTATATCGCATCTCATTTCTATGTTTCATGGTTAGATATACTATGACTTGCGAAGTGCTATGTATTCCTCGTCTACACTTCAAATGAATGTAAATGCGACACTTCCTTGCAAGGAAATAGCGTCTGCAGATTTCTAGGTATCGTAGCAATAGAGTTTTAATGCTTCTTAAAACGCGATATCGCATCTCATTTCTATGTATCATGGTAAAATATAATATGATTTGCGAAGTGTTATGTATTCCTCGTCTACACTTCAAATGAATGTAAATGCGACACTTCCTTGCAAGGAAATAGCGTTTGCAGATGTCTACGTATCGTAGCAATAGAGTTCTTATGATTCTTAAAACGCGATATCGCATCCCATTTCTATTTTTCATGGTAAGATATAATATGATTTGCGAAGTGTTGTGTATTCCTCGTCTACACTTCAAATGAATGTAAATGCGACACTTCCTTGCTTGGAAATAGCGTTTGCAGATGTCTATGTATCGTAGCAATAGATTTCTAATGCTTCTTAAAACGCGATATCGCATCTCATTTCTATGTTTCATGGTAAGGTATAATATGATGTGCGAAGTGTCATGTATTCCTCGTCTACACTTCAAATGAATGTAAATGCGACACTTCCTTGCTTGGAAATAGCGTTTGCAGATGTCTATGTATCGTAGCAATAGATTTCTAATGCTTCTTAAAACGCGATATCGCATCTCATTTCTATGTTTCATGGTAAGGTATAATATGATTTGCGAAGTGTTGTGTATTCCTCGTCTACACTTCAAATGAATGTAAATGCGACACATCCTTGCAAGGAAATAGCGTTTGCAGATGTCTACGTATCGTAGCAATGGATTTCTGATGCTTCTTAAAATGCGATATCGCATCTCATTTCTATGTTTCATGGTAAGATATAATATGATTTGCGAAGTGTCATGTATTCCTCGTCTACACTTCAAATGAATGTAAATGCGACACTTCCTTGCTAGGAAATAGCGTCTGCAGATGTCTACGTATCGTAGCAATAGAGTTCTAATGCTTTTTAAAACGCGATATCGCATCTCATTTCTATGTTTCATGGTAAGATATAATATGATTTGCGAAGTGTCATGCATTCCTCGTCTACGATTCAAATGAATGTAAATGCGACACTTCCTTGCAAGGAAATAGCGTTTGCAGATGTCTATGTATCGTAGCAATAGAGTTCTAATGCTTCTTAAAACGCGATATCGCATCTCATTTCTATTTTTCATGGTAGGATATAATATTCATTGCGAAGTGATATGCATTCGTCGTCTATGATTCAAATGAATGTAAATGCGACACTTCCTTGCTAGGAAATAGCGTCTGCAGATGTCTATGTATCGTAGCAATAGAGTTCTAATGCTTCTTAGAACGCGATATCGCATCCCATTTCTATGTTTCATGGTAAGATATACTATGATTTGCGAAGTGCTATGTATTCCTCGTCTACACTTCAAATGAATGTAAATGCGGCACTTCCTTGCAAGGAAATAGCGTCTGCAGATTTCTAGGTATCGTAGCAATAGAGTTTTAATGCTTCTTAAAACGCGATATCGCATCTCATTTCTATGTATCACGGTAAGATATAATAAGATTTGCGAATTGTCATGTATTCCTCGTCTACACTTCAAATGAATGTAAATGCGACACTTCCTTGCAAGGAAATAGCGTCTGCAGATGTCTAGGTATCGTAGCAATAGAGTTCTAATGCTTCTTAAAACGCTATATCGCATCTCATTTCTATGTTTCATGGTTAGATATACTATGACTTGCGAAGTGCTATGTATTCCTCGTCTACACTTCAAATGAATGTAAATGCGACACTTCCTTGCAAGGAAATAGCGTCTGCAGATTTCTAGGTATCGTAGCAATAGAGTTTTAATGCTTCTTAAAACGCGATATCGCATCTCATTTCTATGTATCATGGTAAGATATAATAAGATTTGCGAAGTGTCATGTATTCCTCGTCTACACTTCAAATGAATGTAAATGCGACACTTCCTAGCTAGGAAATAGCGTTTGCAGATGTCTACATATCGTAGCAATAGAGTTCTTATGATTCTTAAAACGCGATATCGCATCTCATTTCTATGTTTCATGGTAAGGTATAATATGATTTGCGAAGTATCATGTATTCCTCGTCTACACTTCAAATGAATGTAAATGCGACACTTCCTTGCTAGGAAATAGCGTCTGCAGATGTCTAGGTATCGCAGCAATAGAGATGTAATGCTTCTTAAAACGCGATATCGCATCTCATTCCTATGTTTCATGGTAAGATATAATATGATTTGCGAAGTGTTATGTATTCCTCTTCTACACTTCAAATGCGTGTAAATGCGACACTTCCTTGTAAGGAAATAGCGTTTGCAGATGTCTACGTATCGTAGCAATAGAGTTCTTATGATTCTTAAAACGCGATATCGCATCTCATTTCTATGTTTCATGGTAAGGTATAATATGATTTGCGAAGTATCATGCATTCCTCGTCTACACTTCAAATGAATGTAAATGCGACACTTCCTTGCTAGGAAATAGCGTCTGCAGATGTCTAGGTATCGCAGCAATAGAGATCTTATGATTCTTAAATCGCGATATTGCATCTCATTTCTATGTTTCATGGTAAGATATAATATGATTTGCGAAGTGTTATGTATTCCTCGTCTACACTTCAAATGAATGTGAATGCGACACTTCCTCGCTAGGAAATAGCGTTTGCAGATGTCTACGTATCGTAGCAATAGATTTCTAATGCTACTTAAAACGCGATATCGCATCTCATTTCTATGTTTCATGGTAAGATATAATATTCATTGCGAAGTGTTATGCATTCCTCGTCTACGATTCAAATTAATGTAAATGCGACACTCCCTTGCAAGGAAATAGCGTTTGCAGATGTCTACGTATCGAAGCAATAGTGTTCTAATGCTTCTTAAAACGCGAAATCGCATCTCATTTCAATGTTTCATGGTAAGATATAATATTCATTGCTAAGTGTTATGCATTCCTCGTCTACGATTCAAATGAATGTAAATGCTACACTTCTTTGCAAGGAAATAGCGTTTGCAGATGTCTATGTATCGTAGCAATAGAGTTCTAATGCTTCTTAAAACGCGATATCGCATCTCATTTCTATGTTTCATGGTAAGATATAATATGATTTGCGAAGTGTCATGTATTCCTCGTCTACACTTCAAATGAATGTAAATGCGACACTTCCTTGCTAGGAAATAGCGTCTGCAGATGTCTACGTATCGTAGCAATAGAGTTCTAATGCTTTTTAGAACGCGATATCGCATCTCATTTCTATGTTTCATGGTAAGATATAATATGATTTGCGAAGTGTTATGCATTCCTCGTCTACGATTCAAATGAATGTAAATGCGACACTTCCTTGCAAGGAAATAGCGTTTGCAGATGTCTACGTATCGTAGCAATAGAGTTCTTATGATTCTTAGAACGCGATATCGCATCTTATTTCTATGTTTCATGGTAAGATATACTATGATTTGCGAAGTGCTATGTATTCCTCGTCTACACTTCAAATGAATGTAAATGCGACACTTCCTTGCAAGGAAATAGCGTCTGCAGATGTCTACGTATCGTAGCAATAGAGTTCTTATGATTCTTAAAACGCGATATCGCATCTCATTTCTATACTTCATGGTAAGGTATAATATGATTTGCGAAGTATCATGTATTCCTCGTCCACACTTCAAATGAATGTAAATGCGACACTTCCTTGCTAGGAAATAGCGTCTGCAGATGTCTAGGTATCGCAGCAATAGAGATCTTATGATTCTTAAATCGCGATATTGCATCTCATTTCTATGTTTCATGGTAAGATATAATATGATTTGCGAAGTGTTATGTATTCCTCGTCTACACTTCAAATTAATGTGAATGCGACACTTCCTCGCTAGGAAATAGCGTTTGCAGATGTCTACGTATCGTAGCAATAAAGATCTTATGATTCTTAAAACGCGATATCGCATCCCATTTCTATGTTTCATGGTAAGATAAAATATGATTTGCGAAGTGTCATGTATTCCTCGTCTACACTTCAAATGAATGTAAATGCGACACTTCCTTGCTAGGAAATAGCGTCTGCAGATGTCTACGTATCGTAGCAATAGAGTTCTAATGCTTTTTAAAACGCGATATCGCATGTCATTTCTATGTTTCATGGTAAGATATAATATGATGTGCGAAGTGTTATGTATTCCTCGTCTACACTTCAAATGAATGTAAATGCGACACTTCCTTGCTTGGAAATAGCGTTTGCAGATGTCTATGTATCGTAGCCAGATTTCTAATGCTTCTTAAAACGCGATATCGCATCTCATTTCTATGTTTCATGGTAAAATATAATATGATTTGCGAAGTGTCATGCATTCCTCGTCTACGATTCAAATGAATGTAAATGCGACACTTCCTTGCTAGGAAATAGCGTCTGCAGATGTCTACGTATCGTAGCAATAGATTTCTAATGCTTCTTAAAACGCGATATCGCATCTCATTTCTATGTTTCATGGTAAGATATAATATTCATTGCGAAGTGTTATGCATTCCTCGTCTACGATTCAAATTAATGTAAATGCGACACTCCCTTGCAAGGAAATAGCGTTTGCAGATGTCTACGTATCGAAGCAATAGAGTTCTAATGCTTCTTAAAACGCGAAATCGCATCTCATTTCAATGTTTCATGGTAAGATATAATATTCATTGCTAAGTGTTATGCATTCCTCGTCTACGATTCAAATGAATGTAAATGCTACACTTCTTTGCAAGGAAATAGCGTTTGCAGATGTCTATGTATCGTAGCAATAGAGTTCTAATGCTTCTTAAAACGCGATATCGCATCTCATTTCTATGTTTCATGGTAAGATATAATATGATTTGCGAAGTGTCATGTATTCCTCGTCTACACTTCAAATGAATGTAAATGCGACACTTCCTTGCTAGGAAATAGCGTCTGCAGATGTCTACGTATCGTAGCAATAGAGTTCTAATGCTTTTTAGAACGCGATATCGCATCTCATTTCTATGTTTCATGGTAAGATATAATATGATTTGCGAAGTGTTATGCATTCCTCGTCTACGATTCAAATGAATGTAAATGCGACACTTCCTTGCAAGGAAATAGCGTTTGCAGATGTCTACGTATCGTAGCAATAGAGTTCTTATGATTCTTAGAACCCGATATCGCATCTTATTTCTATGTTTCATGGTAAGATATACTATGATTTGCGAAGTGCTATGTATTCCTCGTCTACACTTCAAATGAATGTAAATGCGACACTTCCTTGCAAGGAAATAGCGTCTGCAGATGTCTACGTATCGTAGCAATAGAGTTCTTATGATTCTTAAAACGCGATATCGCATCTCATTTCTATACTTCATGGTAAGGTATAATATGATTTGCGAAGTATCATGTATTCCTCGTCTACACTTCAAATGAATGTAAATGCGACACTTCCTTGCTAGGAAATAGCGTCTGCAGATGTCTAGGTATCGCAGCAATAGAGATCTTATGATTCTTAAATCGCGATATTGCATCTCATTTCTATGTTTCATGGTAAGATATAATATGATTTGCGAAGTGTTATGTACTCCTCGTCTACACTTAAAATTAATGTGAATGCGACACTTCCTCGCTAGGAAATAGCGTTTGCAGATGTCTACGTATCGTAGCAATAAAGATCTTATGATTCTTAAAACGCGATATCGCATCCCATTTCTATGTTTCATGGTAAGATAAAATATGATTTGCGAAGTGTCATGTATTCCTCGTCTACACTTCAAATGAATGTAAATGCGACACTTCCTTGCTAGGAAATAGCGTCTGCAGATGTCTACGTATCGTAGCAATAGAGTTCTAATGCTTTTTAAAACGCGATATCGCATGTCATTTCTATGTTTCATGGTAAGATATAATATGATGTGCGAAGTGTCATGTATTCCTCGTCTACACTTCAAATGAATGTAAATGCGACACTTCCTTGCTTGGAAATAGCGTTTGCAGATGTCTATGTATCGTAGCAATAGATTTCTAATGCTTCTTAAAACGCGATATCGCATCTCATTTCTATGTTTCATGGTAAGATATAATATGATTTGCGAAGTGTCATGCATTCCTCGTCTACGATTCAAATGAATGTAAATGCGACACTTCCTTGCAAGGAAATAGCGTTTGCAGATGTCTATGTATCGTAGCAATAGAGTTCTAATGCTTCTTAAAACGCGATATCGCATCTCATTTCTATTTTTCATGGTAGGATATAATATTCATTGCGAAGTGATATGCATTCGTCGTCTACGATTCAAATGAATGTAAATGCGACACTTCCTTGCTAGGAAATAGCGTCTGCAGATGTCTATGTATCGTAGCAATAGAGTTCTAATGCTTCTTAGAACGCGATATCGCATCTCATTTCTATTTTTCATGGTAAGATATAATATGATTTGCGAAGTGTTATGTATTCCTCGTCTACACTTCAAATGAATGTAAATGCGACACTTCCTTGCTAGGAAATAGCGTCTGCAGATGTCTTGGTATCGTAGCAATAGAGATCTAAGGCTTCTTAAAACGCGATATCGCATCTCATTCCTATGCTTCATGGTAAAATATAATATGATTTGCGAAGTGTTATGTATTCCTCGTCTACACTTCAAATGAATGTAAATGCGACACTTCCTTGCAAGGAAATAGCGTTTGCAGATGTCTACGTATCGTAGCAATAGAGTTCTTATGATTCTTAAAACGCGATATCGCATCCCATTTCTATGTTTCATGGTAAGATATACTATGATTTGCGAAGTGCTATGTATTCCTCGTCTACACTTCAAATGAATGTAAATGCGACACTTCCTTGCAAGGAAATAGCGTTTGAAGATGTCTACGTATCGTAGCAGTAGAGTTCTAATGATTCTTAAAACGCGATATCGCATCTCATTTCTATGTTTCATGGTAAGATATAATATGATTTGCGAAGTGTTATGTATTTCTCGTCTACGATTCAAATGAATGTAAATGCGACACTCCCTTGCAAGGAAATAGCGTTTGCAGATGTCTACGTATCGTAGCAATAGAGTTCTTATGATTCTTAAAACGCGATATCGCATCCCATTTCTATGTTTCATGGTAAGATATACTATGATTTGCGAAGTGCTATGTATTCCTCGTCTACACTTCAAATGAATGTAAATGCGACACTTCCTTGCTAGGAAATAGCGTCTGCAGATGTCTAGGTATCGCAGCAATAGGGATCTAATGCTTCTTAAAACGCGATATCGCATCTCATTCCTATGTTTCATGGTAAGATATAATATGATTTGCGAAGTGTTATGTATTCCTCTTCTACACTTCAAATGCGTGTAAATGCGACACTTCCTTGTAAGGAAATAGCGTTTGCAGATGTCTACGTATCGTAGCAATAGAGTTCTTATGATTCTTAAAACGCGATATCGCATCTCATTTCTATGTTTCATGGTAAGGTATAATATGATTTGCGAAGTATCATGTATTCCTCGTCTACACTTCAAATGAATGTAAATGCGACACTTCCTTGCTAGGAAATAGCGTCTGCAGATGTCTAGGTATCGCAGCAATAGAGATCTTATGATTCTTAAATCGCGATATTGCATCTCATTTCTATGTTTCATGGTAAGATATAATATGATTTGCGAAGTGTTATGTATTCCTCGTCTACACTTCAAATGAATGTGAATGCGACACTTCCTCGCTAGGAAATAGCGTTTGCAGATGTCTACGTATCGTAGCAATAGATTTCTAATGCTACTGAAAACGCGATATCGCATCTCATTTCTATGTTTCATGGTAAGATATAATATTCATTGCGAAGTGTTATGCATTCCTCGTCTACGATTCAAATGAATGTAAATGCGACACTCCCTTGCAAGGAAATAGCGTTTGCAGATGTCTACGTATCGAAGCAATAGAGTTCTAATGCTTCTTAAAACGCGAAATCGCATCTCATTTCAATGTTTCATGGTAAGATATAATATTCATTGCTAAGTGTTACGCATTCCTCGTCTACGATTCAAATGAATGTAAATGCTACACTTCTTTGCAAGGAAATAGCGTTTGCAGATGTCTATGTATCGTATGTAACGTCAGGCGTACCGCCTGCCACCCTCCGACGCCCACCTCATCATCCCCAGCATCCGCATCCGGAGCCCCTGCACACGGGCCACCCGCCGACTCGCCGTCCCTACAGAAGGAGACAAAGATACGAGAGGGAAGAGGGATGCAGCATGCCGCGCCCACGCGCGATCTCCACACACGAGGGGGAGGACTTCACCCCGTATTACGAGGGCGAGGAGCTCTCCGACACATACTGGGTCGAATCCCCAGCGATCACGAAGCCCTATACGTACTTCTCGTACATGTGGGATTAGAATAAGCACACTACTCATACATGTACATACACACCAACACACACCTAGATTTAAGTAAATATATGTATATATTTTATTCATGCACGGTTATGTTCCGTGCACTCGCGCGCACACTCGACGCTCGCGGCTCACGCTTAACGCGGGCCGCGCCCCACTCCGAACGGCCGCCCCACCACGAGGGCCGAGCGGCCGCCCTACTCCGACCGTCCGCCCCACCGCGAGGGCCCAGCGACTCGCGCGCCGCGCGACCCGAGGAGGTCGCGGACGCGAGATCCGAGAGTCAGTTGCTAACTCATCTCCGAACCGAGGAGTTCTAATCCAGCATCCGAACGATGCACTTCCGATCCGAGCAATAGGCTCATTCGCAACGAGCAATTAGCTCTAATGCATTCGTCTCTATCCATACTCCCATAGCGGAGTCCATTCGATACTTTATACTATTTCTAATTCTCATTGTAATCGCTAGCCAGTAACTTAGAATTTAGTCAAGTGTATCTAGTATAGTGAAATCATAGAATATAGTTTATTTTTACCAGATTCAAAGTATCTTTATTCAAGTTCAAATACAATTCCTTAATTCTACTCCACGGGTACGCTCGCGATTATTCTATTTCTATATCTCATCTGCGATAGTCTTGAGGCTCGACGACTAGAGCGAACCAGCGCTTAGTTGCTCCATCCTCACTTCTACCGTGTACAGAATATCTTGCGCCCAGGTTGATCCCGGTAAGCTAGAGCGAACCAACGCTTAGCCGCGCCGTACTCGACCGAAGTTCAAGTATTCTCGACGAGCCTTGCACCTCCGACAAAGCGTACACGACGCGCGGGGAGGAGAGAGTTTATTCGTCGTCTCGCTCGGGAATACGTGGGTGATGCACCAGAATATTCAATTTCCTACGTTCGAGCCCTGGTTCCTGTGAAGGAGGTTTCCTTCGCCGCACGACCCGTACCTCCGTTCCAGCCGTACGCCGCCGCCATCCCGGTTGCGGATCCAAGGCGCTCCAGGTACCTGGAAAGAGAAATCAGACAGCGGAATCAAGCCTTCGCAAGGTAAGTTTCGTGTTAATTACCGTTTTATCGAGTCCGAAACGCCAACGAACCCGGTCCGGACGCAATTCGCGTTATTTTCGGGAACGGTTACGACTTTGTGCCACCGTTGCGAGCGCAACCGCACCTCGGGACGTGACACGAAAGTTATTTTTGGTGACAGCGGTGGGATAGCCACGCGTTTCCTCCGGAAATTCCGCCGAAAGGAACCGCGAAACTAGATATGGCAACCCGGACTCCGACAAAAACGCGCCAGCAGACACAGCGAGCCGCCGCGATGGCCGATTCCGAACGCGAAAAACGCACTAGCAGAACGCTTGATTTCCAAGACGCTATCGCCGAGCCTCTTCCTAGTACCGCGCAACCAAATACTTCCGCGAAAAATACGAAAGCGACCGATCCGAGTAATGCCGCGTTGCTCCAGCAAATAGAAATTTTACGTCGTGAATTAGAATCTATTCGCAGAACGCCTGATTTAACGCGCGACGATACCGTTTCGCTGGATATTCCTCGGGGAAATCCGCTTTCCGCACATAATTCGAGCTCTGATTTCAATACAAATAGTTCGCAACACGACGAGCTATCGCTTAAGCAGGCCCTCGAAGCCGTGCCGACATTCGACGGTCAGAACATTCCCATTCTTCAGTTTACCCGAGCGTGTAAACGCGCTTATGAGCTTATCCCTAATGGGTGCGAGCGAACCTTCACACGCCTGCTTAAGGGAAAACTCAAGGGTCGTGCCTACGCCGCGCTAGAAGACGAGCCGTGTTACACAATACTCGAATTAACGGACGTTCTTCGCAGCACATTTTGCTCCGTAAAATCAGCTCATCATTATCGGGGTGAACTTGCCAATATATTTATGCGCGCGAACGAGCACATTCTAGATTATATCGGTCGAGTAAAAGATCTTAGAACCGCCATAATTGATTGCGAAAGGCTTGCTCGACGAGACACACAGGAATCGCTCGATGACGTAGACGCGCTCACTCTACAATGTTTTAAAGACGGTCTCATTCCGGAAATTCGTATGCAAATGACGATAAATTCATTCGGCACATTGCGAGAAACGTTCGCTCGAGCGCGGGAGCTCTATCAAATGCACGAACGTGATTGCAACCGACTAGGTAGATCGCGTGCCGCGCGACCAGAATCGCGCGAAAAACCAGCCGAAATTATTTGCCGAAAATGCAATAATATCGGACATTACGCGACCGAGTGTCGGTTCAGACCGCCATCGCCGTACCGACCGCAGGAATACTTGCGATCCAGGGACGTACCGCCTCCTACTCGAGGCCCCGCGTACGAACAACCAAGACAAATCGTAGCCAGGGACGCGCCCAAATTTTGTCGCTATTGCAAGACCCCGGGGCACGAAATAGGCGAGTGCCGCAAAAGGCAGTACAACAACGCGGTAAATAAAAATTCGGGAAACGACAATGGCCTCCGCACCCGCCGCGAGACAGGTGGCGAGGCCGCGCACCAAGTCCGTCCTCTCGCCGCGAACAACTCCAACGCGGAAATCGACGAAACGCCGCGATAAACATAACCGGAAAAACTAGCACGCCAAACGTAATTCTAAAATCCGATCTTCTAATTTCACCAACTCGCTTCATGGTGGACACTGGGGCGGAAATAAATATTATAAAACGTTCGGCTCTAAAAGCATCCGCGCGAATCGATAAGTCCGAGATCGTAATAATAACAGGGGTAACCGATGGCAAAACCGCAACCTTAGGGACGGTGAATCTTGTCATTTTCGGTCGCGTCGTCCCTTTTAATGTGGTCGAGGATGATTTTCCCCTTAAACCAAGCGGGATCCTCGGCTCCGGGTTCTGTATGGACGCAGAAATCTCTTTTCCAAATAAAATAATCAAATGGAATGGTAAGAGAATTCCTTTCGAAGACGATATCGAAACACTCGAGGAACCGTCACCGGACTCGAAAATAAAGCCTCTCCTATCGCCGAAACGTAAACAAGCGCCGCGCACGGAATCTATTCCCCCTCCGCCGCCGCGCCCGCCGCGTAAATCATCGCCTCCGCTGAAACGCGATGCAGCAACGAAATCGAAGCTTCGAACGCAAGACAAAGCAGCTTCTCCGAAGTCAGGAGACCGTATCTCCATTCCGCCGAGATCAAATATCGGTATCAAGGTCCGCGTAGTTAATTCGAACCTCGCGGAAGGTATAATTCCCCGTATCGATCTTGCGCCGGGTATATTTTTCGGAAACGCTCTCGTCAGAGTAATTCGGGGCAAAGCGGTAACTCGAATAATTAATTCATCCGACCGCGCCGTCGAAATCGCGTTACCAGAAATCGTACTTGAGCCCGCGCAAATCATGACTCCCCTCCACGAGGAGGATAGTCCGTCGCTCTATCCGGTTTTTTCTAAATCTACTAAATCTAACGTATCCGCCGTACCGATCGGCTCATCCCAAAAGGGAAAAACTTCTATTTCTTTCTCGAGTCAGACACCATATCCGACAATCGAAACTCCTCCTTCGCGTTGCAAAATCGCGAATACTCAGCAAATCTCCTATGCTCAGGCGGTTAAAAATAATGTACAACAGGCGCCGTTAAAACCAACATCGAAATCCGCCAACCTTTCGAAATCTCGCTTAGATCGAATTCTTAGTCTCCTCCGTCTCGACCACCTCAACGCAGAGGAAAGAGAGCACGTCGTCCGTCTCGTTCAACGCACGCAGGAGCTTTTTCACATTGAGGGGGATAAATTAGGGCATACGTCAGCAACCACGCACAAGATTCCAACCGTCGACGACCGCCCCGTCAATGTGAAACAATACCGTTTCCCACCAGCTCATAAGGAGGAGATTCGACGACAAGTCGACAAATTTTTACAAAATGGTGTCATCTCTCCGTCAAAATCACCATATAATTCGCCATTGTGGGTTGTCCCAAAGAAACCGGACTCCTTGGGCAACAAGCAATGGCGCGTCGTCATCGACTACCGCGCACTCAATGAGAAATCTGTCGCCGATGCCTATCCCCTCCCTTGCATTACCGAGATACTTGATCAGCTCGGGAGCGCGAAGTATTTTAGTACATTCGATCTCGCGAGCGGATTTCACCAGATCCCAATGGAGCCCGCCGATGCTCCCAAAACCGCTTTTTCGACGCCTCACGGGCATTATGAATTTAAAAGAATGCCATTCGGATTAAAAAATGCGCCGGCGACGTTCCAACGACTTATGGACAATGTCCTGTCCGGTCTCCAGGGGAACGAAATTTTCGTCTATTTGGACGACATTGTTATCTACGCTAGCTCTCTTCAAGAACATCGACTTAAATTCGATAAATTAACTCAACGGCTCAAAGAAGCTAATTTAGTATTGCAGCCGGATAAGTGCGAATTCTTGAGGAGAGAAGTAAGCTATTTGGGTCATATTATCAGTGAGCACGGTGTAAAACCTGACCCTGCGAAAATTAGCGCCGTCAAAAATTTTCCGCGCCCGCGCAACGCGAAACAGATCAAACAATTCCTCGGGCTCGCGGGATACTACAGGCGGTTCATCGCAAATTTTTCTAATATTGCTAAGCCACTTACAAATTTGTTAAAAAAAGACGCGCCCTTTGTATGGCGTAACGAGCAAGAGAATTCATTCGTCAAACTCCGAGATTGCCTATGCGAAGCGCCTATCTTGCAGTACCCCAACTTCAAACAACCATTCGTGATAACGACCGACGCGTCCGCCGAAGCTATTGGTGCTATCTTGAGTCAAGGACCAATAGGCCGCGACTTGCCAATCGCGTACACGTCGCGACTGTTAAACGCTGCGGAGAAAAACTACTCCACGATCGAGAAGGAGTGTCTGGCGATTGTCTACGCCGTCCATTACTTTCGTCCATACATATACGGTAATCAATTCAAACTCGTTACCGACCATCGACCGTTAGTGTGGATGAATTCGGTCAAGGACCCGTCAAGTAGACTCGTACGGTGGAGGCTTAAGTTAGCGGAATTTGACTACGAGATGGTCTATAAAAGTGGAAAAACGAACCTTAATGCGGACGCATTGTCGCGGAATCCCGCTCAAATTTTTCCGCTCTCGTATTCAGAAAACTCGGAGGACGACATCTTCGATGTGCCTCCGGAAACCCGTAAAAAGTATACCACACTAGCGCCTCCTCCTACTCCGGTAACATCAGAACCTGAATTACCGACTCCAGGCACGTCCTTCCGTACCAACACAGCACCACCTCCGCAAGTCGCCAGCGACAGCACCGACTTCTATACTCCTGCTCCAAATGAATTTTTCCGACGCGAACCTCTATTTAATTTCAGCCGTGACGCATTATCAACGCGACGAGACAATGTAGTTGTCTTCGTCACGCAATCTGGGCACCCCTATGACACGGGCGCCAAAGATCTAGCGAACGCTGAAAAATTCCTTCCAAACAAAAATCACGTTCTTACCAAAGCCAAAGTCATACAAATCGGAAACGAATTCCAAATCCAGCTTCCAATCATCGAACATTCCACCAGATCAATCAATTTCCAGACCGTAATAGAAACATTCAGATCCTTGTGCGACGTTGTAAACGAATTACAATTACAAACATTTAGTATCGCACAAACCTATCTAGACTCCGTATCCTGGTCCCGAATCCAGAAAATCCTTCAGGACCTGTTCTACGAAACAACTGTCCAGATTACGGTCTGCCAGGGCCTCATTAAAACCCCTTCGGTCGAAGAGCGACTGAAAATAATAAGAGAAAACCACGACTCCCCTGTGGGAGGTCACAAAGGGGTTAATAAAACTTATTCTCGCATCAGACAACAATACTTTTGGCCAAACATGAAAACACAAATACAAGAATATATTGGCAAATGTAAAAGTTGTCAGACAGAGAAACTGGTCCGGGTAAAGACCAGACAGCCTCTCACTTTAACCGACACCCCTGGCAGGGCATTCGATAAGATTTCAATGGACGTAATGGGTCCTCTTCCCGAAACTTCCGACGGTTATACAAGTATCCTCACGATCCAAGATCTCCTCACTAAATACTCAGTCGCAGTTCCTCTCAAAACCACCACCGCAGTAGACATTGCCGAAGCTTTAATAAAAGAATTCATTTGTAAGTACGGATGCCCGAAAGGCATACTCACGGACCAAGGTTCGAACTTTATAAATAGCTTGATTAAAGCCATAGCAATCAAATTCCGTATTAAGCAATACAAGTCCACTGCGTTCCATCCACAGACAAACGGGTCCGTTGAACGATCTCACCACGTCCTGGCCGAATATCTGAAGCATTACATAGAGTCGAGTAACGATTGGGTGAATTGGTTACCGTATGCAATGTTTTCATACAACACCAGTGTGCACGAGGGTACATTATACACCCCACACGAACTAGTGTTCGGCAGGATAGCTAGGACGCCGTCAGCCACTCCTTTTCAGGACATCTCTGATAACGAAACTTATAGCGACTATCTTATACAACTTCAGGAGAAAATCTCGAAATCTCAGGATTTGGCTAAAGCCAATCTAGACAATGCGAAACGCCGTTCTAAATATTATTATGACCGAAATCTCAATGTCCAAAACTTCGAGGTAGGCCAATGGGTCTATCTTTTAAAAGAGCCGAACAAACATAAGTTCCAGGCACAGTATTCTGGACCGTACCGTATCCTCGAAATTTTGGGCAACTGTAATGTTAAGCTGAATGTAAAAGAGCGCCATAAAATTGTTCATACGAACAAAATCAAAATTTGTAAACGAATGCATAGTATGCAGAGTGTGGATGCTAGTGAAAGAAAAGTGCGAGAAACTGAAAATGAAGTCAGTGAGAGCAGTGACATTCAAACGAACGCTGAAAGTGAAAGCGACGAAAGTGCCTGCAATCCGAAGGAAGCCCGCAGCCACGGTCCAAACTCCAAACGTTATCGCCAGGATCAACCAGGCGAAAAACCTCAGATTCCGCAGCATCCAGCCGACAGGACCAAGAGAAGGATCCAGCATCCCGAAATCTACCCAACAGACAAGAGATCTCGGCATGGCCGAGATTCTTTTTCCAAGGGGGGTGGTGTAACGTCAGGCGTACCGCCTGCCACCCTCCGACGCCCACCTCATCATCCCCAGCATCCGCATCCGGAGCCCCTGCACACGGGCCACCCGCCGACTCGCCGTCCCTACAGAAGGAGACAAAGATACGAGAGGGAAGAGGGATGCAGCATGCCGCGCCCACGCGCGATCTCCACACACGAGGGGGAGGACTTCACCCCGTATTACGAGGGCGAGGAGCTCTCCGACACATACTGGGTCGAATCCCCAGCGATCACGAAGCCCTATACGTACTTCTCGTACATGTGGGATTAGAATAAGCACACTACTCATACATGTACATACACACCAACACACACCTAGATTTAAGTAAATATATGTATATATTTTATTCATGCACGGTTATGTTCCGTGCACTCGCGCGCACACTCGACGCTCGCGGCTCACGCTTAACGCGGGCCGCGCCCCACTCCGAACGGCCGCCCCACCACGAGGGCCGAGCGGCCGCCCTACTCCGACCGTCCGCCCCACCGCGAGGGCCCAGCGACTCGCGCGCCGCGCGACCCGAGGAGGTCGCGGACGCGAGATCCGAGAGTCAGTTGCTAACTCATCTCCGAACCGAGGAGTTCTAATCCAGCATCCGAACGATGCACTTCCGATCCGAGCAATAGGCTCATTCGCAACGAGCAATTAGCTCTAATGCATTCGTCTCTATCCATACTCCCATAGCGGAGTCCATTCGATACTTTATACTATTTCTAATTCTCATTGTAATCGCTAGCCAGTAACTTAGAATTTAGTCAAGTGTATCTAGTATAGTGAAATCATAGAATATAGTTTATTTTTACCAGATTCAAAGTATCTTTATTCAAGTTCAAATACAATTCCTTAATTCTACTCCACGGGTACGCTCGCGATTATTCTATTTCTATATCTCATCTGCGATAGTCTTGAGGCTCGACGACTAGAGCGAACCAGCGCTTAGTTGCTCCATCCTCACTTCTACCGTGTACAGAATATCTTGCGCCCAGGTTGATCCCGGTAAGCTAGAGCGAACCAACGCTTAGCCGCGCCGTACTCGACCGAAGTTCAAGTATTCTCGACGAGCCTTGCACCTCCGACAAAGCGTACACGACGCGCGGGGAGGAGAGAGTTTATTCGTCGTCTCGCTCGGGAATACGTGGGTGATGCACCAGAATATTCAATTTCCTACGTTCGAGCCCTGGTTCCTGTGAAGGAGGTTTCCTTCGCCGCACGACCCGTACCTCCGTTCCAGCCGTACGCCGCCGCCATCCCGGTTGCGGATCCAAGGCGCTCCAGGTACCTGGAAAGAGAAATCAGACAGCGGAATCAAGCCTTCGCAAGGTAAGTTTCGTGTTAATTACCGTTTTATCGAGTCCGAAACGCCAACGAACCCGGTCCGGACGCAATTCGCGTTATTTTCGGGAACGGTTACGACTTTGTGCCACCGTTGCGAGCGCAACCGCACCTCGGGACGTGACACGTAGCAATAGAGTTCTAATGCTTCTTAAAACGCGATATCGCATCTCATTTCTATGTTTCATGGTAAGATATAATATGATTTGCGAAGTGCTATGTATTCCTCGTCTACACTTCAAATGAATGTAAATGCGACACTTCCTTGCAAGGAAATAGCGTCTGCAGATGTCTACGTATCGTAGCAATAGAGTTCTTATGATTCTTAAAACGCGATATCGCATCTCATTTCTATACTTCATGGTAAGGTATAATATGATTTGCGAAGTATCATGTATTCCTCGTCTACACTTCAAATGAATGTAAATGCGACACTTCCTTGCTAGGAAATAGCGTCTGCAGATGTCTAGGTATCGCAGCAATAGAGATCTTATGATTCTTAAATCGCGATATTGCATCTCATTTCTATGTTTCATGGTAAGATATAATATGATTTGCGAAGTGTTATGTATTCCTCGTCTACACTTCAAATTAATGTGAATGCGACACTTCCTCGCTAGGAAATAGCGTTTGCAGATGTCTACGTATCGTAGCAATAAAGATCTTATGATTCTTAAAACGCGATATCGCATCCCATTTCTATGTTTCATGGTAAGATAAAATATGATTTGCGAAGTGTCATGTATTCCTCGTCTACACTTCAAATGAATGTAAATGCGACACTTCCTTGCTAGGAAATAGCGTCTGCAGATGTCTACGTATCGTAGCAATAGAGTTCTAATGCTATTTAAAACGCGATATCGCATGTCATTTCTATGTTTCATGGTAAGATATAATATGATGTGCGAAGTGTCATGTATTCCTCGTCTACACTTCAAATGAATGTAAATGCGACACTTCCTTGCTTGGAAATAGCGTTTGCAGATGTCTATGTATCGTAGCAATAGATTTCTAATGCTTCTTAAAACGCGATATCGCATCTCATTTCTATGTTTCATGGTAAGATATAATATGATTTGCGAAGTGTCATGCATTCCTCGTCTACGATTCAAATGAATGTAAATGCGACACTTCCTTGCAAGGAAATAGCGTTTGCAGATGTCTATGTATCGTAGCAATAGAGTTCTAATGCTTCTTAAAACGCGATATCGCATCTCATTTCTATTTTTCATGGTAGGATATAATATTCATTGCGAAGTGATATGCATTCGTCGTCTACGATTCAAATGAATGTAAATGCGACACTTCCTTGCTAGGAAATAGCGTCTGCAGATGTCTATGTATCGTAGCAATAGAGTTCTAATGCTTCTTAGAACGCGATATCGCATCTCATTTCTATTTTTCATGGTAAGATATAATATGATTTGCGAAGTGTTATGTATTCCTCGTCTACACTTCAAATGAATGTAAATGCGACACTTCCTTGCTAGGAAATAGCGTCTGCAGATGTCTTGGTATCGTAGCAATAGAGATCTAAGGCTTCTTAAAACGCGATATCGCATCTCATTCCTATGCTTCATGGTAAAATATAATATGATTTGCGAAGTGTTATGTATTCCTCGTCTACACTTCAAATGAATGTAAATGCGACACTTCCTTGCAAGGAAATAGCGTTTGCAGATGTCTACGTATCGTAGCAATAGAGTTCTTATGATTCTTAAAACGCGATATCGCATCCCATTTCTATGTTTCATGGTAAGATATACTATGATTTGCGAAGTGCTATGTATTCCTCGTCTACACTTCAAATGAATGTAAATGCGACACTTCCTTGCAAGGAAATAGCGTCTGCAGATTTCTAGGTATCGTAGCAATAGAGTTCTAATGCTTATTAAAACGCGATATCGCATCTCATTTCTATGTATCACGGTAAGATATAATAAGATTTGCGAAGTGTCATGTATTCCTCGTCTACACTTCAAATGAATGTAAATGCAACACTTCCTTGCAAGGAAATAGCATCTGCAGATGTCTAGGTATCGTAGCAATAGAGTTCTAATGCTTCTTAAAACGCTATATCGCATCTCATTTCTATGTTTCATGGTTAGATATACTATGACTTGCGAAGTGCTATGTATTCCTCGTCTACACTTCAAATGAATGTAAATGCGACACTTCCTTGCAAGGAAATAGCGTCTGCAGATTTCTAGGTATCGTAGCAATAGAGTTTTAATGCTTCTTAAAACGCGATATCGCATCTCATTTCTATGTATCATGGTAAAATATAATATGATTTGCGAAGTGTTATGTATTCCTCGTCTACACTTCAAATGAATGTAAATGCGACACTTCCTTGCAAGGAAATAGCGTTTGCAGATGTCTACGTATCGTAGCAATAGAGTTCTTATGATTCTTAACACGCGATATCGCATCCCATTTCTATTTTTCATGGTAAGATATAATATGATTTGCGAAGTGTTGTGTATTCCTCGTCTACACTTCAAATGAATGTAAATGCGACACTTCCTTGCTTGGAAATAGCGTTTGCAGATGTCTATGTATCGTAGCAATAGATTTCTAATGCTTCTTAAAACGCGATATCGCATCTCATTTCTATGTTTCATGGTAAGGTATAATATGATGTGCGAAGTGTCATGTATTCCTCGTCTACACTTCAAATGAATGTAAATGCGACACTTCCTTGCTTGGAAATAGCGTTTGCAGATGTCTATGTATCGTAGCAATAGATTTCTAATGCTTCTTAAAACGCGATATCGCATCTCATTCCTATGTTTCATGGTAAGATATAATATGATTTGCGAAGTGTTATGTATTCCTCTTCTACACTTCAAATGCGTGTAAATGCGACACTTCCTTGTAAGGAAATAGCGTTTGCAGATGTCTACGTATCGTAGCAATAGAGTTCTTATGATTCTTAAAACGCGATATCGCATCTCATTTCTATGTTTCATGGTAAGGTATAATATGATTTGCGAAGTATCATGTATTCCTCGTCTACACTTCAAATGAATGTAAATGCGACACTTCCTTGCTAGGAAATAGCGTCTGCAGATGTCTAGGTATCGCAGCAATAGAGATCTTATGATTCTTAAATCGCGATATTGCATCTCATTTCTATGTTTCATGGTAAGATATAATATGATTTGCGAAGTGTTATGTATTCCTCGTCTACACTTCAAATGAATGTGAATGCGACACTTCCTCGCTAGGAAATAGCGTTTGCAGATGTCTACGTATCGTAGCAATAGATTTCTAATGCTACTTAAAACGCGATATCGCATCTCATTTCTATGTTTCATGGTAAGATATAATATTCATTGCGAAGTGTTATGCATTCCTCGTCTACGATTCAAATGAATGTAAATGCGACACTCCCTTGCAAGGAAATAGCGTTTGCAGATGTCTACGTATCGAAGCAATAGAGTTCTAATGCTTCTTAAAACGCGAAATCGCATCTCATTTCAATGTTTCATGGTAAGATATAATATTCATTGCTAAGTGTTATGCATTCCTCGTCTACGATTCAAATGAATGTAAATGCGACACTTCCTTGCAAGGAAATAGCGTTTGCAGATGTCTACGTATCGTAGCAATAGAGTTCTTATGATTCTTAAAACGCGATATCGCATCTTATTTCTATGTTTCATGGTAAGATATACTATGATTTGCGAAGTGCTATGTATTCCTCGTCTACACCTCAAATGAATGTAAATGCGACACTTCCTTGCAAGGAAATAGCGTCTGCAGATGTCTACGTATCGTAGCAATAGAGTTCTTATGATTCTTAAAACGCGATATCGCATCTCATTTCTATACTTCATGGTAAGGTATAATATGATTTGCGAAGTATCATGTATTCCTCGTCTACACTTCAAATGAATGTAAATGCGACACTTCCTTGCTAGGAAATAGCATCTGCAGATGTCTAGGTATCGCAGCAATAGAGATCTTATGATTCTTAAATCGCGATATTGCATCTCATTTCTATGTTTCATGGTAAGATATAATATGATTTGCGAAGTGATATGCATTCGTCGTCTACGATTCAAATGAATGTAAATGCGACACTTCCTTGCTAGGAAATAGCGTCTGCAGATGTCTATGTATCGTAGCAATAGAGTTCTAATGCTTCTTAGAACGCGATATCGCATCTCATTTCTATTTTTCATGGTAAGATATAATATGATTTGCGAAGTGTTATGTATTCCTCGTCTACACTTCAAATGAATGTAAATGCGACACTTCCTTGCTAGGAAATAGCGTCTGCAGATGTCTTGGTATCGTAGCAATAGAGATCTAAGGCTTCTTAAAACGCGATATCGCATCTCATTCCTATGCTTCATGGTAAAATATAATATGATTTGCGAAGTGTTATGTATTCCTCGTCTACACTTCAAATGAATGTAAATGCGACACTTCCTTGCAAGGAAATAGCGTTTGCAGATGTCTACGTATCGTAGCAATAGAGTTCTTATGATTCTTAAAACGCGATATCGCATCCCATTTCTATGTTTCATGGTAAGATATACTATGATTTGCGAAGTGCTATGTATTCCTCGTCTACACTTCAAATGAATGTAAATGCGACACTTCCTTGCAAGGAAATAGCGTCTGCAGATTTCTAGGTATCGTAGCAATAGAGTTCTAATGCTTATTAAAACGCGATATCGCATCTCATTTCTATGTATCACGGTAAGATATAATAAGATTTGCGAAGTGTCATGTATTCCTCGTCTACACTTCAAATGAATGTAAATGCAACACTTCCTTGCAAGGAAATAGCATCTGCAGATGTCTAGGTATCGTAGCAATAGAGTTCTAATGCTTCTTAAAACGCTATATCGCATCTCATTTCTATGTTTCATGGTTAGATATACTATGACTTGCGAAGTGCTATGTATTCCTCGTCTACACTTCAAATGAATGTAAATGCGACACTTCCTTGCAAGGAAATAGCGTCTGCAGATTTCTAGGTATCGTAGCAATAGAGTTTTAATGCTTCTTAAAACGCGATATCGCATCTCATTTCTATGTATCATGGTAAAATATAATATGATTTGCGAAGTGTTATGTATTCCTCGTCTACACTTCAAATGAATGTAAATGCGACACTTCCTTGCAAGGAAATAGCGTTTGCAGATGTCTACGTATCGTAGCAATAGAGTTCTTATGATTCTTAACACGCGATATCGCATCCCATTTCTATTTTTCATGGTAAGATATAATATGATTTGCGAAGTGTTGTGTATTCCTCGTCTACACTTCAAATGAATGTAAATGCGACACTTCCTTGCTTGGAAATAGCGTTTGCAGATGTCTATGTATCGTAGCAATAGATTTCTAATGCTTCTTAAAACGCGATATCGCATCTCATTTCTATGTTTCATGGTAAGGTATAATATGATGTGCGAAGTGTCATGTATTCCTCGTCTACACTTCAAATGAATGTAAATGCGACACTTCCTTGCTTGGAAATAGCGTTTGCAGATGTCTATGTATCGTAGCAATAGATTTCTAATGCTTCTTAAAACGCGATATCGCATCTCATTCCTATGTTTCATGGTAAGATATAATATGATTTGCGAAGTGTTATGTATTCCTCTTCTACACTTCAAATGCGTGTAAATGCGACACTTCCTTGTAAGGAAATAGCGTTTGCAGATGTCTACGTATCGTAGCAATAGAGTTCTTATGATTCTTAAAACGCGATATCGCATCTCATTTCTATGTTTCATGGTAAGGTATAATATGATTTGCGAAGTATCATGTATTCCTCGTCTACACTTCAAATGAATGTAAATGCGACACTTCCTTGCTAGGAAATAGCGTCTGCAGATGTCTAGGTATCGCAGCAATAGAGATCTTATGATTCTTAAATCGCGATATTGCATCTCATTTCTATGTTTCATGGTAAGATATAATATGATTTGCGAAGTGTTATGTATTCCTCGTCTACACTTCAAATGAATGTGAATGCGACACTTCCTCGCTAGGAAATAGCGTTTGCAGATGTCTACGTATCGTAGCAATAGATTTCTAATGCTACTTAAAACGCGATATCGCATCTCATTTCTATGTTTCATGGTAAGATATAATATTCATTGCGAAGTGTTATGCATTCCTCGTCTACGATTCAAATGAATGTAAATGCGACACTCCCTTGCAAGGAAATAGCGTTTGCAGATGTCTACGTATCGAAGCAATAGAGTTCTAATGCTTCTTAAAACGCGAAATCGCATCTCATTTCAATGTTTCATGGTAAGATATAATATTCATTGCTAAGTGTTATGCATTCCTCGTCTACGATTCAAATGAATGTAAATGCGACACTTCCTTGCAAGGAAATAGCGTTTGCAGATGTCTACGTATCGTAGCAATAGAGTTCTTATGATTCTTAAAACGCGATATCGCATCTTATTTCTATGTTTCATGGTAAGATATACTATGATTTGCGAAGTGCTATGTATTCCTCGTCTACACCTCAAATGAATGTAAATGCGACACTTCCTTGCAAGGAAATAGCGTCTGCAGATGTCTACGTATCGTAGCAATAGAGTTCTTATGATTCTTAAAACGCGATATCGCATCTCATTTCTATACTTCATGGTAAGGTATAATATGATTTGCGAAGTATCATGTATTCCTCGTCTACACTTCAAATGAATGTAAATGCGACACTTCCTTGCTAGGAAATAGCATCTGCAGATGTCTAGGTATCGCAGCAATAGAGATCTTATGATTCTTAAATCGCGATATTGCATCTCATTTCTATGTTTCATGGTAAGATATAATATGATTTGCGAAGTGTTATGTATTCCTCGTCTACACTTCAAATTAATGTGAATGCGACACTTCCTCGCTAGGAAATAGCGTTTGCAGATGTCTACGTATCGTAGCAATAAAGATCTTATGATTCTTAAAACGCGATATCGCATCCCATTTCTATGTTTCATGGTAAGATAAAATATGATTTGCGAAGTGTCATGTATTCCTCGTCTACACTTCAAATGAATGTAAATGCGACACTTCCTTGCTAGGAAATAGCGTCTGCAGATGTCTACGTATCGTAGCAATGGAGTTCTAATGCTTTTTAAAACGCGATATCGCATGCCATTTCTATGTTTCATGGTAAGATATAATATGATGTGCGAAGTGTCATGTATTCCTCGTCTACACTTCAAATGAATGTAAATGCGACAATTCCTTGCTTGGAAATGGCGTTTGCAGATGTCTATGTATCGTAGCAATAGATTTCTAATGCTTCTTAAAACGCGATATCGCATCTCATTTCTATGTTTCATGGTAAGATATAATATGATTTGCGAAGTGTCATGCATTCCTCGTCTACGATTCAAATGAATGTAAATGCGACACTTCCTTGCAAGGAAATAGCGTTTGCAGATGTCTATGTATCGTAGCAATAGAGTTCTAATGCTTCTTAAAACGCGATATCGCATCTCATTTCTATATTTCATGGTAGGATATAATATTCATTGCGAAGTGATATGCATTCGTCGTCTACGATTCAAATGAATGTAAATGCGACACTTCCTTGCTAGGAAATAGCGTCTGCAGATGTCTATGTATCGTAGCAATAGAGTTCTAATGCTTCTTAGAACGCGATATCGCATCTCATTTCTATTTTTCATGGTAAGATATAATATGATTTGCGAAGTGTTATGTATTCCTCGTCTACACTTCAAATGAATGTAAATGCGACACTTCCTTGCTAGGAAATAGCGTCTGCAGATGTCTTGGTATCGTAGCAATAGAGATCTAAGGCTTCTTAAAACGCGATATCGCATCTCATTCCTATGCTTCATGGTAAAATATAATATGATTTGCGAAGTGTTATGTATTCCTCGTCTACACTTCAAATGAATGTAAATGCGACACTTCCTTGCAAGGAAATAGCGTTTGCAGATGTCTACGTATCGTAGCAATAGAGTTTTAATGCTTATTAAAACGCGATATCGCATCTCATTTCTATGTATCACGGTAAGATATAATAAGATTTGCGAAGTGTCATGTATTCCTCGTCTACACTTCAAATGAATGTAAATGCAACACTTCCTTGCAAGGAAATAGCGTCTGCAGATGTCTAGGTATCGTAGCAATAGAGTTCTAATGCTTCTTAAAACGCGATATCGCATCTCATTCCTATGTTTCATGGTAAGATATAATATGATTTGCGAAGTGTTATGTATTGTAACGTCAGGCGTACCGCCTGCCACCCTCCGGCGTCCACCTCATCATCCCCAGCATCCGGAGCCCCTGCACACGGGCCACCCGCCGACTCGCCGTCCCTACAGAAGGAGACAAAGGTACGAGAGGGAAGAGGGATGCAGCATGCCGCGCCCACGCGCGATCTCCACACACGAGGGGGAGGACTTCACCCCGTATTACGAGGGCGAGGAGCTCTCCGACACATACTGGGTCGAATCCCCAGCGATCACGAAGCCCTATACGTACTTCTCGTACATGTGGGATTAGAATAAGCACACTACTCATATATGTACATACACACCAACACACACCTAGATTTAAGTAAATATATGTATATATTTCATTCATGCACGGCTATGTTCCGTGCACTCGCGCGCACACTCGACGCTCGCGGCTCACGCTTAACGCGGGCCGCGCCCCACTCCGAACGGCCGCCCCACCACGAGGGCCGAGCGGCCGCCCTACTCCGACCGTCCGCCCCACCGCGAGGGCCCAGCGACTCGCGCGCCGCGCGACCCGAGGAGGTCGCGGACGCGAGATCCCAGAGTCAGTTCGCGTCTCATCTCCGAACCGGAGAGTTCCCAACTCATCTCCGAACTGGAGAGTTCCAATCTCATCTCCGAACTGGAGAGTTCATATCTCATCTCCGAACCGAGGAGTTCTAATCCAGCATCCGAACGATGCACTTCCGATCCGAGCAATAGGCTCATTCGCAACGAGCAATTAGCTCTAATGCATTCGTCTCTATCCATACTCCCATAGCGGAGTCCGTTCGATACTTTATACTATTTCTAATTCTCATTGTAATCGCTAGTCAGTAACTTAGAATTTAGTCAAGTGTATCTAGTATAGTGAAATCATAGAATATAGTTTATTTTTACCAGATTCAAAGTATCTTTATTCGAGTTCAAATACAATTCCTTAATTCTAATCCACGGGTACGCTCGCGATTATTCTAATTCTATATCTCATCTACGATAGTCTTGAGGCTCGACGACTAGAGCGAACCAGCGCTTAGTTGCTCCATCCTCACTTCTACCGTGTACAGAATATCTTGCGCCCAGGTCGATCCCGGTAAGCTAGAGCGAACCAACGCTTAGCCGTGCCGTATTCAACCGAGGTTCAAGTATTCTCGATGAGCCTTGCACCTCCGACAAAGCGTACACGACGCGCGGGGAGGAGAGAGTTCATTCGTCGTCTCGCTCGGGAATACGTGGGTGATGCACCAGAATATTCAACTTCCTACGTTCGAGTCCTGGTTCCTGTGAAGGAGGTTTCCTTCGCCGCACGACCCGTACGAGTCGCCAATCGTCAGGGCCAAACGCCGATACCTGCCAGCCGGAGTCAACCCGCCTGGACGCTTATTCCCGTAGACGTACCTCCGTTCCAGCCGTACGCCGCCGCCATCCCGGTTGCGGATCCAAGGCGCTCCAGGTACCTGGAAAGAGAAATCAGACAGCGGAATCAAGCCTTCGCAAGGTAAGTTTAGTGTTAGTTACCGTTTTATCGAGTCCGAAACGCCAACGAACCCGGTCCGGACGCAATTCGCGTTATTTTCGGGAACGGTTACGACTTTGTGCCACCGTTGCGAGCGCAACCGCACCTCGGGACGTGACACGAAAGTTATTTTTGGTGACAGCGGTGGGATAGCCACGCGTTTCCTCCGGAAATTCCGCCGAAAGGAACCGCGAAACTAGATATGGCAACCCGGACTCCGACAAAAACGCGCCAGCAGACACAGCGAGCCGCCGCGATGGCCGATTCCGAACGCGAAAAACGCACTAGCAGAACGCTTGATTTCCAAGACGCTATCGCCGAGCCTCTTCCTAGTACCGCGCAACAAAATACTTCAGCGAAAAATACGAAAGCGACCGATCCGAGTAATGCCGCGTTGCTCCAGCAAATAGAAATTTTACGTCGTGAAATAGAATCTATTCGCAGAACGCCTGATTTAACGCGCGACGATACCGTTTCGCTGGATATTCCTCGGGAAATCCGCTTTCCGGACATAATTCGAGCTCCGATTCCAATACAAATAGTTCGCAACACGACGAGCTATCGCTTAAGCAGGCCCTCGAAGCCGTGCCGACATTCGATGGTCAGAACATTCCCATTCTTCAGTTTACCCGAGCGTGTAAACGCGCTTATGAGCTTATCCCTAATGGGTGCGAGCGAACTTTCACACGCCTGCTTAAGGGAAAACTCAAGGGTCGTGCCTACGCCGCGCTAGAAGACGAGCCGTGTTACACAATACTCGAATTAACGGACGTTCTTCGCAGCACTTTTTGCTCCGTAAAATCAGCTCATCATTATCGGGGTGAACTTGCTAATATATTTATGCGCGCGAACGAGCACATTCTAGATTACATCGGTCGAGTAAAAGATCTTAGAACCGCTATAATTGATTGCGAGAGGCTTGCTCGACGAGACACACCGGAATCGCTCGATGACGTAGACGCGCTCACCCTACAATGTTTTAAAGACGGTCTCATTCCGGAAATTCGAATGCAAATGACTATAAGTTCATTCGGTACATTGCGAGAAACGTTCGCTCGAGCGCGGGAGCTCTATCAAATGCACGAACGTGATTGCAACCGGCTAGGTAGATCGCGTGTCGCGCGACCAGAATCGCGCGAAAAACCAGCCGAAATTATTTGCCGAAAATGCAATAATATCGGACATTACGCGACCGAGTGTCGGCTCAGACCGCCATCGCCGTACCGACCGCAGGAATACTCGCGATCCAGGGACGTACCGCCTCCTACTCGAGGCCCCGCGTACGAACAACCGAGACAAATCGTAGCCAGGGACGCGCCCAAATTTTGTCGCTATTGCAAGACCCCGGGGCACGAAATAGGCGAGTGCCGCAAAAGGCAGTACAACAACGCGGTAAATAAAAATTCGGGAAACGACAATGGCCTCCGCACCCGCCGCGAGACAGGTGGCGAGGCCGCGCACCAAGTCCGTCCTCTCGCCGCGAGCAACTCCAACGCGGAAATCGACGAAACGCCGCGATAAACATAACCGGAAAAACTAGCACGCCAAACGTAATTTTAAAATCCGATCTTCTAATTTCACCAACTCGCTTCATGGTGGACACTGGAGCGGAAATAAATATTATAAAACGTTCGGCTCTAAAAGCATCCGCGCGAATCGATAAGTCCGAGATCGTAATAATAACAGGGGTAACCGATGGCAAAACCGCAACCCTAGGGACGGTGAATCTTGTCATTTTCGGTCGCGTCGTTCCTTTTAATGTGGTCGAGGATGATTTTCCCCTTAAACCAAGCGGGATCCTCGGCTCCGGGTTCTGTATGGACGCAGAAATCTCTTTTCCAAATAAAATAATCAAATGGAATGGTAAGAGAATTCCTTTCGAAGACGATATCGAAGCACTCGAGGAACCGTCACCGGACTCGAAAATAAAGCCTCTCCTATCGCCGAAACGTAAACAAGCGCCGCGCACGGAATCTATTCCCCCTCCGCCGCCGCGCCCGCCGCGTAAATCATCGCCTCCGCTGAAACGCGATGCAGCAACGAAATCGAAGCTTCGAACGCAAGACAAAGCAGCTTCTCCGAAGTCAGGAGACCGTATCTCCATTCCGCCGAGATCAAATATCGGTATCAAGGTCCGCGTAGTTAATTCGAATCTCGCGGAAGGTATAATTCCTCGTATCGATCTTGCGCCGGGTATATTTTTCGGAAACGCTCTCGTCAGAGTAATTCGGGGCAAAGCGGTAACTCGAATAATTAATTCATCCGACCGCGCCGTCGAAATCGCGTTACCAGAAATCATACTCGAGCCCGCGCAAATCATGACTCCCCTCCACGAGGAGGATAGTCCGTCGCTGTATCCGGTTTTTTCTAAATCTACTAAATCTAACGTATCCGCCGTACCGATCGGCTCATCCCAAAAAGGGAAAACTTCTATTTCTTTCTCGAGTCAGACACCATATTCGACACTCGAAACTCCTCCTTCGCGTTGCAAAATCGCGAATGTTCAACAAATCTCCTATGCTCAGGCGGTTAAAAATAATATACAACAGGCGCCGTTAAAACAGACATCGAAATCCGCCAATCCTTCGAAATCTCGCCTAGATCGAATTCTTAGTCTCCTCCGTCTCGACCACCTCAACGCAGAGGAAAGAGAGCACGTCGTCCGTCTCGTTCAAAGCACGCAGGAGCTTTTTCACATTGAGGGGGATAAATTAGGGCATACGTCAGCAACCACGCACAAGATTCCAACCGTCGACGACCGCCCCGTCAATGTGAAACAATACCGGTTCCCACCAGCTCATAAGGAGGAGATTCGACGACAAGTCGACAAATTTTTACAAAATGGTGTCATCTCTCCGTCAAAATCACCATATAATTCGCCATTGTGGGTTGTCCAAAGAAACCGGACTCCTTGGGCAACAAGCAATGGCGCGTCGTCATCGACTACCGCGCACTCAATGAGAAATCTGTCGCCGATGCCTATCCCCTCCCTTGCATTACCGAGATACTTGATCAGCTCGGGAGTGCGAAGTATTTTAGTACATTCGATCTCGCGAGCGGATTTCACCAGATCCCAATGGAGCCCGCCGATGCTCCTAAAACTGCTTTTTCGACGCCTCACGGGCATTATGAATTTAAAAGAATGCCATTCGGATTAAAAAATGCGCCAGCGACGTTCCAACGACTTATGGACAATGTCCTGTCCGGTCTCCAGGGGAACGAAATTTTCGTCTATTTGGACGACATTGTTATCTACGCTAGCTCTCTTCAAGAACATCGACTTAAATTCGATAAATTAACTCAACGGCTCAAAGAAGCTAATTTAGTATTGCAGCCGGATAAGTGCGAATTCTTGAGGAGAGAAGTAAGCTATTTGGGTCATATTATCAGTGAGCACGGTGTAAAACCTGACCCTGCGAAAATTAGCGCCGTCAAAAATTTTCCGCGCCCGCGCAACGCGAAACAGATCAAACAATTCCTCGGGCTCGCGGGATACTACAGGCGGTTCATCGCAAATTTTTCCAATATTGCTAAGCCTCTAACGAATTTGTTAAAAAAGGACGCGCCCTTTGTATGGCGTAACGAGCATGAGAATTCATTCGTCAAACTCCGAGATTGCCTATGCGAAGCGCCTATCTTGCAGTACCCCAACTTTAAACAACCATTCGTGATAACGACCGACGCGTCCGCCGAAGCTATTGGTGCTATCTTGAGTCAAGGACCAATAGGCCGCGACTTGCCAATCGCGTACACGTCGCGACTGTTAAACGCTGCGGAGAAAAACTACTCCACGATCGAGAAGGAGTGTCTGGCGATTGTCTACGCCGTCCATTACTTTCGTCCATACATATACGGTAATCAATTCAAACTCGTTACCGACCATCGACCGTTAGTGTGGATGAATTCGGTCAAGGACCCGTCAAGTAGACTCGTACGGTGGAGGCTTAAGTTAGCGGAATTTGACTACGAGATGGTCTATAAAAGTGGAAAAACGAACCTTAATGCGGACGCATTGTCGCGGAATCCCGCTCAAATTTTTCCGCTCTCGTATTCAGAAAACTCGGAGGACGACATCTTCGATGTGCCTCCGGAAACCCGTAAAAAGTATACCACACTAGCGCCTCCTCCTACTCCGGTAACATCAGAACCTGAATTACCGACTCCAGGCACGTCCTTCCGTACCAACACAGCACCACCTCCGCAAGTCGCCAGCGACAGCACCGACTTCTATACTCCTGCTCCAAATGAATTTTTCCGACGCGAACCTCTATTTAATTTCAGCCGTGACGCATTATCAACGCGACGAGACAATGTAGTTGTCTTCGTCACGCAATCTGGGCACCCCTATGACACGGGCGCCAAAGATCTAGCAAACGCTGAAAAATTCCTCCTAAACAAAAATCACGTCCTTACCAAAGCCAAAGTCATACAAATCGGAAACGAATTCCAAATCCAGCTTCCAATCATCGAACATTCCACCAGATCAATCAATTTCCAGACCGTAATAGAAACATTCAGATCCTTGTGCGACGTTGTAAACGAATTACAATTACAAACATTTAGTATCGCACAAACCTATCTAGACTCCGTATCCTGGTCCCGAATCCAGAAAATCCTTCAAGACCTGTTTTACGAAACAACTGTCCAGATTACGGTCTGCCAGGGCCTCATTAAAACCCCTTCGGTCGAAGAGCGACTGAAAATAATAAGAGAAAACCACGACTCCCCTGTGGGAGGTCACAAAGGGGTTAATAAAACTTATTCTCGCATCAGACAACAATACTTTTGGCCAAACATGAAAACACAAATACAAGAATATATTGGCAAATGTAAAAGTTGTCAGACAGAGAAACTGGTCCGGGTAAAGACCAGACAGCCTCTCACTTTAACCGACACCCCTGGCAGGGCATTCGATAAGATTTCAATGGACGTAATGGGTCCTCTTCCCGAAACTTCCGACGGTTATACGAGTATCCTCACGATCCAAGATCTCCTCACTAAATACTCAGTCGCAGTTCCTCTCAAAACCACCACCGCAGTAGACATTGCCGAAGCTTTAATAAAAGAATTCATTTGTAAGTTCGGATGCCCGAAAGGCATACTCACGGACCAAGGTTCGAACTTTATAAATAGCTTGATTAAAGCCATAGCAATCAAATTCCGTATTAAGCAATACAAGTCCACTGCGTTCCATCCACAGACAAACGGGTCCGTTGAACGATCTCACCACGTCCTGGCCGAATATCTGAAGCATTACATAGAGTCGAGTAACGATTGGGTGAATTGGTTACCGTACGCAATGTTTTCATACAACACCAGTGTGCACGAGGGTACATTATACACCCCACACGAACTAGTGTTCGGCAGGATAGCTAGGACGCCGTCAGCCACTCCTTTTCAGGACAGCTCTGATAACGAAACTTATAGCGACTATCTTATACAACTTCAGGAGAAAATCTCGAAATCTCAGGATTTGGCTAAAGCCAATCTAGACAATGCGAAACGCCGTTCTAAATATTATTATGACCGAAATCTCAATGTCCAAAACTTCGAGGTAGGCCAATGGGTCTATCTTTTAAAAGAGCCGAACAAACATAAGTTCCAGGCACAGTATTCTGGACCGTACCGTATCCTCGAAATTTTGGGCAATTGTAATGTTAAGCTGAATGTAAAAGGGCGCCATAAAATTGTTCATACGAACAAAATCAAAATTTGTAAACGAATGCATAGTATGCAGAGTGTGGATGCTAGTGAAAGAAAAGTGCGAAAAACTGAAAATGAAGTCAGTGAGAGCAGTGACATTCAAACGAACGCTGAAAGTGAAAGCGACGAAAGTGCCTGCAATCCGAAGGAAGCCCGCAGCCACGGTCCAAACTCCAAACGTTATCGCCAGGATCAACCAGGCGAAAAACCTCAGATTCCGCAGCATCCAGCCGACAGGACCAAGAGAAGGATCCAGCATCCCGAAATCTACCCAACAGACAAGAGATCTCGGCATGGCCGAGATTCTTTTTCCAAGGGGGGTGGTGTAACGTCAGGCGTACCGCCTGCCACCCTCCGGCGTCCACCTCATCATCCCCAGCATCCGGAGCCCCTGCACACGGGCCACCCGCCGACTCGCCGTCCCTACAGAAGGAGACAAAGGTACGAGAGGGAAGAGGGATGCAGCATGCCGCGCCCACGCGCGATCTCCACACACGAGGGGGAGGACTTCACCCCGTATTACGAGGGCGAGGAGCTCTCCGACACATACTGGGTCGAATCCCCAGCGATCACGAAGCCCTATACGTACTTCTCGTACATGTGGGATTAGAATAAGCACACTACTCATATATGTACATACACACCAACACACACCTAGATTTAAGTAAATATATGTATATATTTCATTCATGCACGGCTATGTTCCGTGCACTCGCGCGCACACTCGACGCTCGCGGCTCACGCTTAACGCGGGCCGCGCCCCACTCCGAACGGCCGCCCCACCACGAGGGCCGAGCGGCCGCCCTACTCCGACCGTCCGCCCCACCGCGAGGGCCCAGCGACTCGCGCGCCGCGCGACCCGAGGAGGTCGCGGACGCGAGATCCCAGAGTCAGTTCGCGTCTCATCTCCGAACCGGAGAGTTCCCAACTCATCTCCGAACTGGAGAGTTCCAATCTCATCTCCGAACTGGAGAGTTCATATCTCATCTCCGAACCGAGGAGTTCTAATCCAGCATCCGAACGATGCACTTCCGATCCGAGCAATAGGCTCATTCGCAACGAGCAATTAGCTCTAATGCATTCGTCTCTATCCATACTCCCATAGCGGAGTCCGTTCGATACTTTATACTATTTCTAATTCTCATTGTAATCGCTAGTCAGTAACTTAGAATTTAGTCAAGTGTATCTAGTATAGTGAAATCATAGAATATAGTTTATTTTTACCAGATTCAAAGTATCTTTATTCGAGTTCAAATACAATTCCTTAATTCTAATCCACGGGTACGCTCGCGATTATTCTAATTCTATATCTCATCTACGATAGTCTTGAGGCTCGACGACTAGAGCGAACCAGCGCTTAGTTGCTCCATCCTCACTTCTACCGTGTACAGAATATCTTGCGCCCAGGTCGATCCCGGTAAGCTAGAGCGAACCAACGCTTAGCCGTGCCGTATTCAACCGAGGTTCAAGTATTCTCGATGAGCCTTGCACCTCCGACAAAGCGTACACGACGCGCGGGGAGGAGAGAGTTCATTCGTCGTCTCGCTCGGGAATACGTGGGTGATGCACCAGAATATTCAACTTCCTACGTTCGAGTCCTGGTTCCTGTGAAGGAGGTTTCCTTCGCCGCACGACCCGTACGAGTCGCCAATCGTCAGGGCCAAACGCCGATACCTGCCAGCCGGAGTCAACCCGCCTGGACGCTTATTCCCGTAGACGTACCTCCGTTCCAGCCGTACGCCGCCGCCATCCCGGTTGCGGATCCAAGGCGCTCCAGGTACCTGGAAAGAGAAATCAGACAGCGGAATCAAGCCTTCGCAAGGTAAGTTTAGTGTTAGTTACCGTTTTATCGAGTCCGAAACGCCAACGAACCCGGTCCGGACGCAATTCGCGTTATTTTCGGGAACGGTTACGACTTTGTGCCACCGTTGCGAGCGCAACCGCACCTCGGGACGTGACAGTATTCCTCTTCTACACTTCAAATGCGTGTAAATGCGACACTTCCTTGTAAGGAAATAGCGTTTGCAGATGTCTACGTATCGTAGCAATAGAGTTCTTATGATTCTTAAAACGCGATATCGCATCTCATTTCTATGTTTCATGGTAAGGTATAATATGATTTGCGAAGTATCATGTATTCCTCGTCTACACTTCAAATGAATGTAAATGCGACACTTCCTTGCTAGGAAATAGCGTCTGCAGATGTCTAGGTATCGCAGCAATAGAGATCTTATGATTCTTAAATCGCGAAATTGCATCTCATTTCTATGTTTCATGGTAAGATATAATATGATTTGCGAAGTGTTATGTATTCCTCGTCTACACTTCAAATGAATGTGAATGCGACACTTCCTCGCTAGGAAATAGCGTTTGCAGATGTCTACGTATCGTAGCAATAGATTTCTAATGCTACTTAAAACGCGATATCGCATCTCATTTCTATGTTTCATGGTAAGATATAATATTCATTGCGAAGTGTTATGCATTCCTCGTCTACTGTAACGTCAGGCGTACCGCCTGCCACCCTCCGACGCCCACCTCATCATCCCCAGCATCCGCATCCGGAGCCCCTGCACACGGGCCACCCGCCGACTCGCCGTCCCTACAGAAGGAGACAAAGATACGAGAGGGAAGAGGGATGCAGCATGCCGCGCCCACGCGCGATCTCCACACACGAGGGGGAGGACTTCACCCCGTATTACGAGGGCGAGGAGCTCTCCGACACGTACTGGGTCGAATCCCCAGCAATCACGAAGCCCTATACGTACTTCTCGTACATGTGGGATTAGAATAAGCACACTACTCACCTATGTACATACACACCAACACACACCTAGATTTAAGTGAATATATGTATATATTTTATTCATGCACGGTTATGTTCCGTTGCACTCGCGCGCACACTCGACGCTCGCGGCTCACGCTTAACGCGGGCCGCGCCCCACTCCGAACGGCCGCCCCACCACGAGGGCCGAGCGGCCGCCCTACTCCGACCGTCCGCCCCACCGCGAGGGCCCAGCGACTCGCGCGCCGCGCGACCCGAGGAGGTCGCGGACGCGAGATCCCAGAGTCAGTTCATATCTCATCTCCGAACCGAGGAGTTCTAATCCAGCATCCGAACGATGCACTTCCGATCCGAGCAATAGGCTCATTCGCAACGAGCAATTAGCTCTAATGCATTCGTCTCTATCCATACTCCCATAGCGGAGTCCGTTCGATACTTTATACTATTTCTAATTCTCATTGTAATCGCTAGTCAGTAACTTAGAATTTAGTCAAGTGTATCTAGTATAGTGAAATCATAGAATATAGTTTATTTTTACCAGATTCAAAGTATCTTTATTCGAGTTCAAATACAATTCCTTAATTCTAATCCACGGGTACGCTCGCGATTATTCTAATTCTATATCTCATCTACGATAGTCTTGAGGCTCGACGACTAGAGCGAACCAGCGCTTAGTTGCTCCATCCTCACTTCTACCGTGTACAGAATATCTTGCGCCCAGGTCGATCCCGGTAAGCTAGAGCGAACCAACGCTTAGCCGTGCCGTATTCAACCGAGGTTCAAGTATTCTCGATGAGCCTTGCACCTCCGACAAAGCGTACACGACGCGCGGGGAGGAGAGAGTTCATTCGTCGTCTCGCTCGGGAATACGTGGGTGATGCACCAGAATATTCAATTTCCTACGTTCGAGTCCTGGTTCCTGTGAAGGAGGTTTCCTTCGCCGCACGACCCGTACGAGTCGCCAATCGTCAGGGCCAAACGCCGATACCTGCCAGCCGGAGTCAACCCGCCTGGACGCTTATTCCCGTAGACGTACCTCCGTTCCAGCCGTACGCCGCCGCCATCCCGGTTGCGGATCCAAGGCGCTCCAGGTACCTGGAAAGAGAAATCAGACAGCGGAATCAAGCCTTCGCAAGGTAAGTTTAGTGTTAGTTACCGTTTTATCGAGTCCGAAACGCCAACGAACCCGGTCCGGACGCAATTCGCGTTATTTTCGGGAACGGTTACGACTTTGTGCCACCGTTGCGAGCGCAACCGCACCTCGGGACGTGACACGAAAGTTATTTTTGGTGACAGCGGTGGGATAGCCACGCGTTTCCTCCGGAAATTCCGCCGAAAGGAACCGCGAAACTAGATATGGCAACCCGGACTCCGACAAAAACGCGCCAGCAGACACAGCGAGCCGCCGCGATGGCCGATTCTGAACGCGAAAAACGCACTAGCAGAACGCTCGACATCCAAGACGCTATCTCCGAGCCTCTTCCTAGTACCGCGCAACAAAATACTTCCGCGAAAAATACGAAAACGACCGATCCTAGTAATGCCGCGTTGCTCCAGCAAATAGAAATTCTACGTCGTGAAATAGAATCTATCCGCAGAACGCCTGATTTAACGCGCGACGATACCGTTTCTCTGGATATTCCTCGGGGAAATCCGCTTTCCGGACATAATTCGAGCTCCGATTTTAATACAAATAGTTCGCAACACGACGAGCTATCGCTTAAGCAGGCCCTCGAAGCCGTGCCGACATTCGATGGTCAGAACATTCCAATTCTTCAGTTTACCCGAGCGTGTAAACGCGCTTATGAGCTTATCCCTAATGGGTGCGAGCGAACTTTCACACGCCTGCTTAAGGGAAAACTCAAGGGTCGTGCCTACGCCGCGCTAGAAGACGAGCCGTGTTACACAATACTCGAATTAACGGACGTTCTTCGCAGCACTTTTTGCTCCGTAAAATCAGCTCATCATTATCGGGGTGAACTTGCTAATATATTTATGCGCGCGAACGAGCACATTCTAGATTACATCGGTCGAGTAAAAGATCTTAGAACCGCTATAATTGATTGCGAGAGGCTTGCTCGACGAGACACACCGGAATCGCTCGATGACGTAGACGCGCTCACCCTACAATGTTTTAAAGACGGTCTCATTCCGGAAATTCGAATGCAAATGACTATAAGTTCATTCGGTACATTGCGAGAAACGTTCGCTCGAGCGCGGGAGCTCTATCAAATGCACGAACGTGATTGCAACCGGCTAGGTAGATCGCGTGTCGCGCGACCAGAATCGCGCGAAAAACCAGCCGAAATTATTTGCCGAAAATGCAATAATATCGGACATTACGCGACCGAGTGTCGGCTCAGACCGCCATCGCCGTACCGACCGCAGGAATACTTGCGATCCAGGGACGTACCGCCTCCTACTCGAGGCCCCGCGTACGAACAACCGAGACAAATCGTAGCCAGGGACGCGCCCAAATTTTGTCGCTATTGCAAGACCCCGGGGCACGAAATAGGCGAGTGCCGAAAAAGGCAGTACAACAACGCGGTAAATAAAAATTCGGGAAACGACAATGGCCTCCGCACCCGCCGCGAGACAGGTGGCGAGGCCGCGCACCAAGTCTGTCCTCTCGCCGCGAACAACTCCAACGCGGAAATCGACGAAACGCCGCGATAAACATAACCGGAAAAACTAGCACGCCAAACGTAATTCTAAAATCCGATCTTCTAATTTCACCAACTCGCTTCATGGTGGACACTGGGGCGGAAATAAATATTATAAAACGTTCGGCTCTAAAAGCATCCGCGCGAATCGATAAGTCCGAGATCGTAATAATAACAGGGGTAACCGATGGCAAAACCGCAACCTTAGGGACGGTGAATCTTGTCATTTTCGGTCGCGTCGTCCCTTTTAATGTGGTCGAGGATGATTTTCCCCTTAAACCAAGCGGGATCCTCGGCTCCGGGTTCTGTATGGACGCAGAAATCTCTTTTCCAAATAAAATAATCAAATGGAATGGTAAGAGAATTCCTTTCGAAGACGATATCGAAACACTCGAGGAACCGTCACCGGACTCGAAAATAAAGCCTCTCCTATCGCCGAAACGTAAACAAGCGCCGCGCACGGAATCTATTCCCCCTCCGCCGCCGCGCCCGCCGCGTAAATCATCGCCTCCGCTGAAACGCGATGCAGCAACGAAATCGAAGCTTCGAACGCAAGACAAAGCAGCTTCTCCGAAGTCAGGAGACCGTATCTCCATTCCGCCGAGATCAAATATCGGTATCAAGGTCCGCGTAGTTAATTCGAACCTCGCGGAAGGTATAATTCCTCGTATCGATCTTGCGCCGGGTATATTTTTCGGAAACGCTCTCGTCAGAGTAATTCGGGGCAAAGCGGTAACTCGAATAATTAATTCATCCGACCGCGCCGTCGAAATCGCGTTACCAGAAATCGTACTTGAGCCCGCGCAAATCATGACTCCCCTCCATAAGGAGGAAAGTCCATCGCTCTATCCGGTTTTTTCTAAATCCAACGTATCCGCCGTACCGATCGGCTCATCCCAAAAAGGGAAAACTTCTATTTCTTTCTCGGGTCAGACACCATATCCGACAATCGAAACTCCTCCTTCGCGTTGCAAAATCGCGAATGTTCAACAGATCTCTTATGCTCAGGCGGTTAAAAATAATGTACAACAGTCGCCGTTAAAACAAACATCGAAATCCGCCAATCCTTCGAAATCTCGTCTAGATCGACTTCTTAGTCTCCTCCGTCTCGACCACCTCAACGCAGAGGAAAAAGAGCACGTCGTCCGTCTCGTTCAAAGCACGCAGGAGCTTTTTCACATTGAGGGGGATAAATTAGGGCATACGTCAGCAACCACGCACAAGATTCCAACCGTCGACGACCGCCCCGTCAATGTGAAACAATACCGATTCCCACCAGCTCATAAGGAGGAGATTCGACGACAAGTCGACAAATTTTTACAAAATGGTGTCATCTCTCCGTCAAAATCACCATATAATTCGCCATTGTGGGTTGTCCCAAAGAAACCGGACTCCTTGGGCAACAAGCAATGGCGCGTCGTCATCGACTACCGCGCACTCAATGAGAAATCTGTCGCCGATGCCTATCCCCTCCCTTGCATTACCGAGATACTTGATCAGCTCGGGAGTGCGAAGTATTTTAGTACATTCGATCTCGCGAGCGGATTTCACCAGATCCCAATGGAGCCCGCCGATGCTCCTAAAACTGCTTTTTCGACGCCTCACGGGCATTATGAATTTAAAAGAATGCCATTCGGATTAAAAAATGCGCCAGCGACGTTCCAACGACTTATGGACAATGTCCTGTCCGGTCTCCAGGGGAACGAAATTTTCGTCTATTTGGACGACATTGTTATCTACGCTAGCTCTCTTCAAGAACATCGACTTAAATTCGATAAATTAACTCAACGGCTCAAAGAAGCTAATTTAGTATTGCAGCCGGATAAGTGCGAATTCTTGAGGAGAGAAGTAAGCTATTTGGGTCATATTATCAGTGAGCACGGTGTAAAACCTGACCCTGCGAAAATTAGCGCCGTCAAAAATTTTCCGCGCCCGCGCAACGCGAAACAGATCAAACAATTCCTCGGGCTCGCGGGATACTACAGGCGGTTCATCGCAAATTTTTCCAATATTGCTAAGCCTCTAACGAATTTGTTAAAAAAGGACGCGCCCTTTGTATGGCGTAACGAGCATGAGAATTCATTCGTCAAACTCCGAGATTGCCTATGCGAAGCGCCTATCTTGCAGTACCCCAACTTTAAACAACCATTCGTGATAACGACCGACGCGTCCGCCGAAGCTATTGGTGCTATCTTGAGTCAAGGACCAATAGGCCGCGACTTGCCAATCGCGTACACGTCGCGACTGTTAAACGCTGCGGAGAAAAACTACTCCACAATCGAGAAGGAGTGTCTGGCGATTGTCTACGCCGTCCATTACTTTCGTCCATACATATACGGTAATCAATTCAAACTCGTTACCGACCATCGACCGTTAGTGTGGATGAATTCGGTCAAGGACCCGTCAAGTAGACTCGTACGGTGGAGGCTTAAGTTAGCGGAATTTGACTACGAGATGGTCTATAAAAGTGGAAAAACGAACCTTAATGCGGACGCATTGTCGCGGAATCCCGCTCAAATTTTTCCGCTCTCGTATTCAGAAAACTCGGAGGACGACATCTTCGATGTGCCTCCGGAAACCCGTAAAAAGTATACCACACTAGCGCCTCCTCCTACTCCGGTAACATCAGAACCTGAATTACCGACTCCAGGCACGTCCTTCCGTACCAACACAGCACCACCTCCGCAAGTCGCCAGCGACAGCACCGACTTCTATACTCCTGCTCCAAATGAATTTTTCCGACGCGAACCCCTATTTAATTTCAGCCGTGACGCATTATCAACGCGACGAGACAATGTAGTTGTCTTCGTCACGCAATCTGGGCACCCCTATGACACGGGCGCCAAAGATCTAGCAAACACTGAAAAATTCCTCCTAAACAAAAATCACGTCCTTACCAAAGCCAAAGTCATACAAATCGGAAACGAATTCCAAATCCAGCTTCCAATCATCGAACATTCCACCAGATCAATCAATTTCCAGACCGTAATAGAAACATTCAGATCCTTGTGCGACGTTGTAAACGAATTACAATTACAAACATTTAGTATCGCACAAACCTATCTAGACTCCGTATCCTGGTCCCGAATCCAGAAAATCCTTCAGGACCTGTTTTATGAAACAACTGTCCAGATTACGGTCTGCCAGGGCCTCATTAAAACCCCTTCGGTCGAAGAGCGACTGAAAATAATAAGAGAAAACCACGACTCCCCTGTGGGAGGTCACAAAGGGGTTAATAAAACTTATTCTCGCATCAGACAACAATACTTTTGGCCAAACATGAAAACACAAATACAAGAATATATTGGCAAATGTAAAAGTTGTCAGACAGAGAAACTGGTCCGGGTAAAGACCAGACAGCCTCTCACTTTAACCGACACCCCTGGCAGGGCATTCGATAAGATTTCAATGGACGTAATGGGTCCTCTTCCCGAAACTTCCGACGGTTATACGAGTATCCTCACGATCCAAGATCTCCTCACTAAATACTCAGTCGCAGTTCCTCTCAAAACCACCACCGCAGTAGACATTGCCGAAGCTTTAATAAAAGAATTCATTTGTAAGTTCGGATGCCCGAAAGGCATACTCACGGACCAAGGTTCGAACTTTATAAATAGCTTGATTAAAGCCATAGCAATCAAATTCCGTATTAAGCAATACAAGTCCACTGCGTTCCATCCACAGACAAACGGGTCCGTTGAACGATCTCACCACGTCCTGGCCGAATATCTGAAGCATTACATAGAGTCGAGTAACGATTGGGTGAATTGGTTACCGTACGCAATGTTTTCATACAACACCAGTGTGCACGAGGGTACATTATACACCCCACACGAACTAGTGTTCGGCAGGATAGCTAGGACGCCGTCAGCCACTCCTTTTCAGGACAGCTCTGATAACGAAACTTATAGCGACTATCTTATACAACTTCAGGAGAAAATCTCGAAATCTCAGGATTTGGCTAAAGCCAATCTAGACAATGCGAAACGCCGTTCTAAATATTACTATGACCGAAATCTCAATGTCCAAAACTTCGAGGTAGGCCAATGGGTCTATCTTTTAAAAGAGCCGAACAAACATAAGTTCCAGGCACAATACTCTGGACCGTACCGTATCCTCGAAATTTTGGGCAACTGTAATGTTAAGCTAAATGTAAAAGGGCGCCATAAAATTGTTCATACGAACAAAATCAAAATTTGTAAACGAATGCATAGTATGCAGAGTGTGGATGCTAGTGAAAGAAAAGTGCGAAAAACTGAAAATGAAGTCAGTGAGAGCAGTGACATTCAAACGAACGCTGAAAGTGAAAGCGACGAAAGTGCCTGCAATCCGAAGGAAGCCCGCAGTCACGGTCCAATCTCCAAACGTTATCGCCAGGATCAACCAGGCGAAAAACCTCAGATTCCGCAGCATCCAGCCGACAGGACCAAGAGAAGGATCCAGCATCCCGAAATCTACCCAACAGACAAGAGATCTCGGCATGGCCGAGATTCTTTTTCCAAGGGGGGTGGTGTAACGTCAGGCGTACCGCCTGCCACCCTCCGACGCCCACCTCATCATCCCCAGCATCCGCATCCGGAGCCCCTGCACACGGGCCACCCGCCGACTCGCCGTCCCTACAGAAGGAGACAAAGATACGAGAGGGAAGAGGGATGCAGCATGCCGCGCCCACGCGCGATCTCCACACACGAGGGGGAGGACTTCACCCCGTATTACGAGGGCGAGGAGCTCTCCGACACGTACTGGGTCGAATCCCCAGCAATCACGAAGCCCTATACGTACTTCTCGTACATGTGGGATTAGAATAAGCACACTACTCACCTATGTACATACACACCAACACACACCTAGATTTAAGTGAATATATGTATATATTTTATTCATGCACGGTTATGTTCCGTTGCACTCGCGCGCACACTCGACGCTCGCGGCTCACGCTTAACGCGGGCCGCGCCCCACTCCGAACGGCCGCCCCACCACGAGGGCCGAGCGGCCGCCCTACTCCGACCGTCCGCCCCACCGCGAGGGCCCAGCGACTCGCGCGCCGCGCGACCCGAGGAGGTCGCGGACGCGAGATCCCAGAGTCAGTTCATATCTCATCTCCGAACCGAGGAGTTCTAATCCAGCATCCGAACGATGCACTTCCGATCCGAGCAATAGGCTCATTCGCAACGAGCAATTAGCTCTAATGCATTCGTCTCTATCCATACTCCCATAGCGGAGTCCGTTCGATACTTTATACTATTTCTAATTCTCATTGTAATCGCTAGTCAGTAACTTAGAATTTAGTCAAGTGTATCTAGTATAGTGAAATCATAGAATATAGTTTATTTTTACCAGATTCAAAGTATCTTTATTCGAGTTCAAATACAATTCCTTAATTCTAATCCACGGGTACGCTCGCGATTATTCTAATTCTATATCTCATCTACGATAGTCTTGAGGCTCGACGACTAGAGCGAACCAGCGCTTAGTTGCTCCATCCTCACTTCTACCGTGTACAGAATATCTTGCGCCCAGGTCGATCCCGGTAAGCTAGAGCGAACCAACGCTTAGCCGTGCCGTATTCAACCGAGGTTCAAGTATTCTCGATGAGCCTTGCACCTCCGACAAAGCGTACACGACGCGCGGGGAGGAGAGAGTTCATTCGTCGTCTCGCTCGGGAATACGTGGGTGATGCACCAGAATATTCAATTTCCTACGTTCGAGTCCTGGTTCCTGTGAAGGAGGTTTCCTTCGCCGCACGACCCGTACGAGTCGCCAATCGTCAGGGCCAAACGCCGATACCTGCCAGCCGGAGTCAACCCGCCTGGACGCTTATTCCCGTAGACGTACCTCCGTTCCAGCCGTACGCCGCCGCCATCCCGGTTGCGGATCCAAGGCGCTCCAGGTACCTGGAAAGAGAAATCAGACAGCGGAATCAAGCCTTCGCAAGGTAAGTTTAGTGTTAGTTACCGTTTTATCGAGTCCGAAACGCCAACGAACCCGGTCCGGACGCAATTCGCGTTATTTTCGGGAACGGTTACGACTTTGTGCCACCGTTGCGAGCGCAACCGCACCTCGGGACGTGACACTACGATTCAAATGAATGTAAATGCGACACTCCCTTGCAAGGAAATAGCGTTTGCAGATGTCTACGTATCGAAGCAATAGAGTTCTAATGCTTCTTAAAACGCGAAATCGCATCTCATTTCAATGTTTCATGGTAAGATATAATATTCATTGCTAAGTGTTATGCATTCCTCGTCTACGATTCAAATGAATGTAAATGCGACACTTCCTTGCAAGGAAATAGCGTTTGCAGATGTCTACGTATCGTAGCAATAGAGTTCTTATGATTCTTAAAACGCGATATCGCATCTTATTTCTATGTTTCATGGTAAGATATACTATGATTTGCGAAGTGCTATGTATTCCTCGTCTACACCTCAAATGAATGTAAATGCGACACTTCCTTGCAAGGAAATAGCGTCTGCAGATGTCTACGTATCGTAGCAATAGTGTTCTTATGATTCTTAAAACGCGATATCGCACCTCATTTCTATACTTCATGGTAAGGTATAATATGATTTGCGAAGTATCATGTATTCCTCGTCTACACTTCAAATGAATGTAAATGCGACACTTCCTTGCTAGGAAATAGCGTCTGCAGATGTCTAGGTATCGCAGCAATAGAGATCTTATGATTCTTAAATCGCGATATTGCATCTCATTTCTATGTTTCATGGTAAGATATAATATGATTTGCGAAGTGTTATGTATTCCTCGTCTACACTTCAAATTAATGTGAATGCGACACTTCCTCGCTAGGAAATAGCGTTTGCAGATGTCTACGTATCGTAGCAATAAAGATCTTATGATTCTTAAAACGCGATATCGCATCCCATTTCTATGTTTCATGGTAAGATAAAATATGATTTGCGAAGTGTCATGTATTCCTCGTCTACACTTCAAATGAATGTAAATGCGACACTTCCTTGCTAGGAAATAGCGTCTGCAGATGTCTACGTATCGTAGCAATGGAGTTCTAATGCTTTTTAAAACGCGATATCGCATGCCATTTCTATGTTTCATGGTAAGATATAATATGATGTGCGAAGTGTCATGTATTCCTCGTCTACACTTCAAATGAATGTAAATGCGACAATTCCTTGCTTGGAAATAGCGTTTGCAGATGTCTATGTATCGTAGCAATAGATTTCTAATGCTTCTTAAAACGCGATATCGCATCTCATTTCTATGTTTCATGGTAAGATATAATATGATTTGCGAAGTGTCATGCATTCCTCGTCTACGATTCAAATGAATGTAAATGCGACACTTCCTTGCAAGGAAATAGCGTTTGCAGATGTCTATGTATCGTAGCAATAGAGTTCTAATGCTTCTTAAAACGCGATATCGCATCTCATTTCTATATTTCATGGTAGGATATAATATTCATTGCGAAGTGATATGCATTCGTCGTCTACGATTCAAATGAATGTAAATGCGACACTTCCATGCTAGGAAATAGCGTCTGCAGATGTCTATGTATCGTAGCAATAGAGTTCTAATGCTTCTTAGAACGCGATATCGCATCTCATTTCTATTTTTCATGGTAAGATATAATATGATTTGCGAAGTGTTATGTATTCCTCGTCTACACTTCAAATGAATGTAAATGCGACACTTCCTTGCTAGGAAATAGCGTCTGCAGATGTCTTGGTATCGTAGCAATAGAGATCTAAGGCTTCTTAAAACGCGATATCGCATCTCATTCCTATGCTTCATGGTAAAATATAATATGATTTGCGAAGTGTTATGTATTCCTCGTCTACACTTCAAATGAATGTAAATGCGACACTTCCTTGCAAGGAAATAGCGTTTGCAGATGTCTACGTATCGTAGCAATAGAGTTCTTATGATTCTTAAAACGCGATATCGCATCTCATTTCTATGTTTCATGGTAAGATATACTATGATTTGCGAAGTGCTATGTATTCCTCGTCTACACTTCAAATGAATGTAAATGCGACACTTCCTTGCAAGGAAATAGCGTGTGCAGATTTCTAGGTATCGTAGCAATAGAGTTTTAATGCTTCTTAAAACGCGATATCGCATCTCATTTCTATGTATCACGGTAAGATATAATAAGATTTGCGAAGTGTCATGTATTCCTCGTCTACACTTCAAATGAATGTAAATGCGACACTTCCTTGCAAGGAAATAGCGTCTGCAGATGTCTAGGTATCGTAGCAATAGAGTTCTAATGCTTCTTATAACGCTATATCGCATCTCATTTCTATGTTTCATGGTTAGATATACTATGACTTGCGAAGTGCTATGTATTCCTCGTCTACACTTCAAATGAATGTAAATGCGACACTTCCTTGCAAGGAAATAGCGTCTGCAGATTTCTAGGTATCGTAGCAATAGAGTTTTAATGCTTCTTAAAACGCGATATCGCATCTCATTTCTATGTATCATGGTAAGATATAATAAGATTTGCGAAGTGTCATGTATTCCTCGTCTACACTTCAAATGAATGTAAATGCGACACTTCCTAGCTAGGAAATAGCGTTTGAAGATGTCTACGTATCGTAGCAGTAGAGTTCTAATGATTCTTAAAACGCGATATCGCATCTCATTTCTATGTTTCATGGTAAGATATAATATGATTTGCGAAGTGTCATGTATTTCTCGTCTACGATTCAAATGAATGTAAATGCGACACTCCCTTGCAAGGAAATAGCGTTTGCAGATGTCTACATATCGTAGCAATAGAGTTCTTATGATTCTTAAAACGCGATATCGCATCTCATTTCTATGTTTCATGGTAAGGTATAATATGATTTGCGAAGTATCATGTATTCCTCGTCTACACTTCAAATGAATGTAAATGCGACACTTCCTTGCTAGGAAATAGCGTCTGCAGATGTCTAGGTATCGCAGCAATAGAGATCTAATGCTTCTTAAAACGCGATATCGCATCTCATTCCTATGTTTCATGGTAAGATATAATATGATTTGCGAAGTGTTATGTATTCCTCTTCTACACTTCAAATGCGTGTAAATGCGACACTTCCTTGTAAGGAAATAGCGTTTGCAGATGTCTACGTATCGTAGCAATAGAGTTCTTATGATTCTTAAAACGCGATATCGCATCTCATTTCTATGTTTCATGGTAAGGTATAATATGATTTGCGAAGTATCATGTATTCCTCGTCTACACTTCAAATGAATGTAAATGCGACACTTCCTTGCTAGGAAATAGCGTCTGCAGATGTCTAGGTATCGCAGCAATAGAGATCTTATGATTCTTAAATCGCGATATTGCATCTCATTTCTATGTTTCATGGTAAGATATAATATGATTTGCGAAGTGTTATGTATTCCTCGTCTACACTTCAAATGAATGTGAATGCGACACTTCCTCGCTAGGAAATAGCGTTTGCAGATGTCTACGTATCGTAGCAATAGATTTCTAATGCTATTTAAAACGCGATATCGCATCTCATTTCTATGTTTCATGGTAAGATATAATATTCATTGCGAAGTGTTATGCATTCCTCGTCTACGATTCAAATGAATGTAAATGCGACACTCCCTTGCAAGGAAATAGCGTTTGCAGATGTCTACGTATCGAAGCAATAGAGTTCTAATGCTTCTTAAAACGCGAAATCGCATCTCATTTCAATGTTTCATGGTAAGATATAATATTCATTGCTAAGTGTTATGCATTCCTCGTCTACGATTCAAATGAATGTAAATGCGACACTTCCTTGCAAGGAAATAGCGTTTGCAGATGTCTACGTATCGTAGCAATAGAGTTCTTATGATTCTTAAAACGCGATATCGCATCTTATTTCTATGTTTCATGGTAAGATATACTATGATTTGCGAAGTGCTATGTATTCCTCGTCTACACCTCAAATGAATGTAAATGCGACACTTCCTTGCAAGGAAATAGCGTCTGCAGATGTCTACGTATCGTAGCAATAGTGTTCTTATGATTCTTAAAACGCGATATCGCATCTCATTTCTATACTTCATGGTAAGGTATAATATGATTTGCGAAGTATCATGTATTCCTCGTCTACACTTCAAATGAATGTAAATGCGACACTTCCTTGCTAGGAAATAGCGTCTGCAGATGTCTAGGTATCGCAGCAATAGAGATCTTATGATTCTTAAATCGCGATATTGCATCTCATTTCTATGTTTCATGGTAAGATATAATATGATTTGCGAAGTGTTATGTATTCCTCGTCTACACTTCAAATTAATGTGAATGCGACACTTCCTCGCTAGGAAATAGCGTTTGCAGATGTCTACGTATCGTAGCAATAAAGATCTTATGATTCTTAAAACGCGATATCGCATCCCATTTCTATGTTTCATGGTAAGATAAAATATGATTAGCGAAGTGTCATGTATTCCTCGTCTACACTTCAAATGAATGTAAATGCGACACTTCCTTGCTAGGAAATAGCGTCTGCAGATGTCTACGTATCGTGTCACGTCCCGAGGTGCGGTTGCGCTCGCAACGGTGGCACAAAGTCGTAACCGTTCCCGAAAATAACGCGAATTGCGTCCGGACCGGGTTCGTTGGCGTTTCGGACTCGATAAAACGGTAACTAACACTAAACTTACCTTGCGAAGGCTTGATTCCGCTGTCTGATTTCTCTTTCCAGGTACCTGGAGCGCCTTGGATCCGCAACCGGGATGGCGGCGGCGTACGGCTGGAACGGAGGTACGTCTACGGGAATAAGCGTCCAGGCGGGTTGACTCCGGCTGGCAGGTATCGGCGTTTGGCCCTGACGATTGGCGACTCGTACGGGTCGTGCGGCGAAGGAAACCTCCTTCACAGGAACCAGGACTCGAACGTAGGAAATTGAATATTCTGGTGCATCACCCACGTATTCCCGAGCGAGACGACGAATGAACTCTCTCCTCCCCGCGCGTCGTGTACGCTTTGTCGGAGGTGCAAGGCTCATCGAGAATACTTGAACCTCGGTTGAATACGGCACGGCTAAGCGTTGGTTCGCTCTAGCTTACCGGGATCGACCTGGGCGCAAGATATTCTGTACACGGTAGAAGTGAGGATGGAGCAACTAAGCGCTGGTTCGCTCTAGTCGTCGAGCCTCAAGACTATCGTAGATGAGATATAGAATTAGAATAATCGCGAGCGTACCCGTGGATTAGAATTAAGGAATTGTATTTGAACTCGAATAAAGATACTTTGAATCTGGTAAAAATAAACTATATTCTATGATTTCACTATACTAGATACACTTGACTAAATTCTAAGTTACTGACTAGCGATTACAATGAGAATTAGAAATAGTATAAAGTATCGAACGGACTCCGCTATGGGAGTATGGATAGAGACGAATGCATTAGAGCTAATTGCTCGTTGCGAATGAGCCTATTGCTCGGATCGGAAGTGCATCGTTCGGATGCTGGATTAGAACTCCTCGGTTCGGAGATGAGATATGAACTCTCCAGTTCGGAGATGAGATGAGAACTCTCCCGTTCGGAGGTGAGATTGGAACTGAACCTCTGATCTCGCGTCCGCGACCTCCTCGGGTCGCGCGGCGCGCGAGTCGCTGGGCCCTCGCGGTGGGGCGGACGGTCGGAGTAGGGCGGCCGCTCGGCCCTCGTGGTGGGGCGGCCGTTCGGAGTGGGGCGCGGCCCGCGTTAAGCGTGAGCCGCGAGCGTCGAGTGTGCGCGCGAGTGCACGGAACATAACCGTGCATGAATAAAATATATACATATATTTACTTAAATCTAGGTGTGTGTTGGTGTGTATGTACATATATGAGTAGTGTGCTTATTCTAATCCCACATGTACGAGAAGTACGTATAGGGCTTCGTGATCGCTGGGGATTCGACCCAGTATGTGTCGGAGAGCTCCTCGCCCTCGTAATACGGGGTGAAGTCCTCCCCCTCGTGTGTGGAGATCGCGCGTGGGCGCGGCATGCTGCATCCCTCTTCCCTCTCGTACCTTTGTCTCCTTCTGTAGGGACGGCGAGTCGGCGGGTGGCCCGTGTGCAGGGGCTCCGGATACGGATGCTGGGGATGATGAGGTGGACGCCGGAGGGTGGCAGGCGGTACGCCTGACGTTACACCACCCCCCTTGGAAAAAGAATCTCGGCCATGCCGAGATCTCTTGTCTGTTGGGTAGATTTCGGGATGCTGGATCCTTCTCTTGGTCCTGTCGGCTGGATGCTGCGGAATCTGAGGTTTTTCGCCTGGTTGATCCTGGCGATAACGTTTGGAGATTGGACCGTGACTGCGGGCTTCCTTCGGATTGCAGGCACTTTCGTCGCTTTCACTTTCAGCGTTCGTTTGAATGTCACTGCTCTCACTGACTTCATTTTCAGTTTTTCGCACTTTTCTTTCACTAGCATCCACACTCTGCATACTATGCATTCGTTTACAAATTTTGATTTTGTTCGTATGAACAATTTTATGGCGCCCTTTTACATTCAGCTTAACATTACAATTGCCCAAAATTTCGAGGATACGGTACGGTCCAGAATACTGTGCCTGGAACTTATGTTTGTTCGGCTCTTTTAAAAGATAGACCCATTGGCCTACCTCGAAGTTTTGGACATTGAGATTTCGGTCATAATAATATTTAGAACGGCGTTTCGCATTGTCTAGATTGGCTTTAGCCAAATCCTGAGATTTCGAGATTTTCTCCTGAAGTTGTATAAGATAGTCGCTATAAGTTTCGTTATCAGAGCTGTCCTGAAAAGGAGTGGCTGACGGCGTCCTAGCTATCCTGCCGAACACTAGTTCGTGTGGGGTGTATAATGTACCCTCGTGCACACTGGTGTTGTATGAAAACATTGCATACGGTAACCAATTCACCCAATCGTTACTCGACTCTATGTAATGCTTCAGATATTCGGCCAGGACGTGGTGAGATCGTTCAACGGACCCGTTTGTCTGTGGATGGAACGCAGTGGACTTGTATTGCTTAATACGGAATTTGATTGCTATGGCTTTAATCAAGCTGTTTATAAAGTTCGAACCTTGGTCCGTGAGTATGCCTTTCGGGCATCCGAACTTACAAATGAATTCTTTTATTAAAGCTTCGGCAATGTCTACTGCGGTGGTGGTTTTGAGAGGAACTGCGACTGAGTATTTAGTGAGGAGATCTTGGATCGTGAGGATACTTGTATAACCGTCGGAAGTTTCGGGAAGAGGACCCATTACGTCCATTGAAATCTTATCGAATGCCCTGCCAGGGGTGTCGGTTAAAGTGAGAGGCTGTCTGGTCTTTACCCGGACCAGTTTCTCTGTCTGACAACTTTTACATTTGCCAATATATTCTTGTATTTGTGTTTTCATGTTTGGCCAAAAGTATTGTTGTCTGATGCGAGAATAAGTTTTATTAACCCCTTTGTGACCTCCCACAGGGGAGTCGTGGTTTTCCCTTATTATTTTCAGTCGCTCTTCGACCGAAGGGGTTTTAATGAGGCCCTGGCAGACCGTAATCTGGACAGTTGTTTCATAAAACAGGTCCTGAAGGATTTTCTGGATTCGGGACCAGGATACGGAGTCTAGATAGGTTTGTGCGATACTAAATGTTTGTAATTGTAATTCGTTTACAACGTCGCACAAGGATCTGAATGTTTCTATTACGGTCTGGAAATTGATTGATCTGGTGGAATGTTCGATGATTGGAAGCTGGATTTGGAATTCGTTTCCGATTTGTATGACTTTGGCTTTGGTAAGAACGTGATTTTTGTTTGGAAGGAATTTTTCAGCGTTCGCTAGATCTTTGGCGCCCGTGTCATAGGGGTGCCCAGATTGCGTGACGAAGACAACTACATTGTCTCGTCGCGTTGATAATGCGTCACGGCTGAAATTAAATAGAGGTTCGCGTCGGAAAAATTCATTTGGAGCAGGAGTATAGAAGTCGGTGCTGTCGCTGGCGACTTGCGGAGGTGGTGCTGTGTTGGTACGGAAGGACGTGCCTGGAGTCGGTAATTCAGGTTCTGATGTTACCGGAGTAGGAGGAGGCGCTAGTGTGGTATACTTTTTACGGGTTTCCGGAGGCACATCGAAGATGTCGTCCTCCGAGTTTTCTGAATACGAGAGCGGAAAAATTTGAGCGGGATTCCGCGACAATGCGTCCGCATTAAGGTTCGTTTTTCCACTTTTATAGACCATCTCGTAGTCAAATTCCGCTAACTTAAGCCTCCACCGTACGAGTCTACTTGACGGGTCCTTGACCGAATTCATCCACACTAACGGTCGATGGTCGGTAACGAGTTTGAATTGATTACCGTATATGTATGGACGAAAGTAATGGACGGCGTAGACAATCGCCAGACACTCCTTCTCGATCGTGGAGTAGTTTTTCTCCGCAGCGTTTAACAGTCGCGACGTGTACGCGATTGGCAAGTCGCGGCCTATTGGTCCTTGACTCAAGATAGCACCAATAGCTTCGGCGGACGCGTCGGTCGTTATCACGAATGGTTGTTTAAAGTTGGGGTACTGCAAGATAGGCGCTTCGCATAGGCAATCTCGGAGTTTGACGAATGAATTCTCATGCTCGTTACGCCATACAAAGGGCGCGTCCTTTTTTAACAAATTCGTTAGAGGCTTAGCAATATTGGAAAAATTTGCGATGAACCGCCTGTAGTATCCCGCGAGCCCGAGGAATTGTTTGATCTGTTTCGCGTTGCGCGGGCGCGGAAAATTTTTGACGGCGCTAATTTTCGCAGGGTCAGGTTTTACACCGTGCTCACTGATAATATGACCCAAATAGCTTACTTCTCTCCTCAAGAATTCGCACTTATCCGGTTGCAATACTAAATTAGCTTCTTTGAGCCGTTGAGTTAATTTATCGAATTTAAGTCGATGTTCTTGAAGAGAGCTAGCGTAGATAACAATGTCGTCCAAATAGACGAAAATTTCGTTCCCCTGGAGACCGGACAGGACATTGTCCATAAGTCGTTGGAACGTCGCTGGCGCATTTTTTAATCCGAATGGCATTCTTTTAAATTCATAATGCCCGTGAGGCGTCGAAAAAGCAGTTTTGGGAGCATCGGCGGGCTCCATTGGGATCTGGTGAAATCCGCTCGCGAGATCGAATGTACTAAAATACTTCGCACTCCCGAGCTGATCAAGTATCTCGGTAATGCAAGGGAGGGGATAGGCATCGGCGACAGATTTCTCATTGAGTGCGCGGTAGTCGATGACGACGCGCCATTGCTTGTTGCCCAAGGAGTCCGGTTTCTTTGGGACAACCCACAATGGCGAATTATATGGCGATTTAGACGGAGAGATGACACCATTTTGTAAAAATTTGTCGACTTGTCGTCGAATCTCCTCCTTATGAGCTGGTGGGAAACGGTATTGTTTCACATTGACGGGGCGGTCGTCGACGGTTGGAATCTTGTGCGTGGTTGCTGACGTATGTCCTAATTTATCCCCCTCAATGTGAAAAAGCTCCTGCGTGCTTTGAACGAGACGGACGACGTGCTCTCTTTCCTCTGCGTTGAGGTGGTCGAGACGGAGGAGACTAAGAATTCGATCTAGTCGAGATTTCGAAGGATTGGCGGATTTCGATGTTTGTTTTAACGGCGCCTGTTGTACATTATTTTTAACCGCCTGAGCATAGGAGATTTGTTGAACATTCGCGATTTTGCAACGCGAAGGAGGAGTTTCGAGTGTCGAATATGGTGTCTGACTCGAGAAAGAAATAGAAGTTTTTCCCTTTTGGGATGAGCCGATCGGTACGGCGGATACGTTGGATTTAGAAAAAACCGGATAGAGCGATGGACTTTCCTCCTTATGGAGGGGAGTCATGATTTGCGCGGGCTCAAGTACGATTTCTGGTAACGCGATTTCGACGGCGCGGTCGGATGAATTAATTATTCGAGTTACCGCTTTGCCCCGAATTACTCTGACGAGAGCGTTTCCGAAAAATATACCCGGCGCAAGATCGATACGAGGAATTATACCTTCCGCGAGATTCGAATTAACTACGCGGACCTTGATACCGATATTTGATCTCGGCGGAATGGAGATACGGTCTCCTGACTTCGGAGAAGCTGCTTTGTCTTGCGTTCGAAGCTTCGATTTCGTTGCTGCATCGCGTTTCAGCGGAGGCGATGATTTACGCGGCTGGCGCGGCGGCGGAGGGGGAATAGATTCCGTGCGCGGCGCTTGTTTACGTTTCGGCGATAGGAGAGGCTTTATTTTCGAGTCCGGTGACGGTTCCTCGAGTGTTTCGATATCGTCTTCGAAAGGAATTCTCTTACCATTCCATTTGATTATTTTATTTGGAAAAGAGATTTCTGCGTCCATACAGAACCCGGAGCCGAGGATCCCGCTTGGTTTAAGGGGAAAATCATCCTCGACCACATTAAAAGGAACGACGCGACCGAAAATGACAAGATTCACCGTCCCTAGGGTTGCGGTTTTGCCATCGGTTACCCCTGTTATTATTACGATCTCGGACTTATCGATTCGCGCGGATGCTTTTAGAGCCGAACGTTTTATAATATTTATTTCCGCCCCAGTGTCCACCATGAAGCGAGTTGGTGAAATTAGAAGATCGGATTTTAGAATTACGTTTGGCGTGCTAGTTTTTCCGGTTATGTTTATCGCGGCGTTTCGTCGATTTCCGCGTTGGAGTTGTTCGCGGCGAGAGGACGGACTTGGTGCGCGGCCTCGCCACCTGTCTCGCGGCGGGTGCGGAGGCCATTGTCGTTTCCCGAATTTTTATTTACCGCGTTGTTGTACTGCCTTTTGCGGCACTCGCCTATTTCATGCCCCGGGGTCTTGCAATAGCGACAAAATTTGGGCGCGTCCCTGGCTACGATTTGTCTCGGTTGTTCGTACGCGGGGCCTCGAGTAGGAGGCGGTACGTCCCTGGATCGCAAGTATTCCTGCGGTCGGTACGGCGATGGCGGTCTGAGCCGACACTCGGTCGCGTAATGTCCGATATTATTACATTTTCGGCAAATAACTTCGGCTGGTTTTTCGCGCGATTCTGGTCGCGCGGCACGCGATCTACCTAGTCGGTTGCAATCACGTTCGTGCATTTGGTAAAGCTCTCGCGCTCGAGCGAACGTTTCTCGCAATGTGCCGAATGAATTTATCGTCATTTGCATTCGAATTTCTGGAATGAGACCGTCTTTAAAACATTGTAATGTGAGCGCGTCTACGTCATCGAGCAATTCCGGTGTGTCTCGTCGAGCAAGCCTCTCGCAATCAATTATAGCGGTTCTAAGATCTTTTACTCGACCGATGTAATCTAGAATGTGCTCGTTCGCGCGCATAAATATATTAGCAAGTTCACCCCGATAATGATGAGCTGATTTTATGGAGCAAAATGTGCTGCGAAGAACGTCGGTTAATTCGAGTATTGTGTGACATGGCTCGTCTTCTAGCGCGGCGTAGGCACGACCCTTGAGTTTTCCCTTAAGCAGGCGTGTGAAAGTTCGCTCGCACCCATTAGGGATAAGCTCATAAGCGCGTTTACACGCTCGGGTAAACTGAAGAATAGGAATGTTCTGACCATCGAATGTCGGCACGGCTTCGAGGGCCTGCTTAAGCGATAGCTCGTCGTGTTGCGAACTATTTGTATTGAAATCAGAGCTCGAATTATGTGCGGAAAGCGGATTTCCCCGAGGAATATCTAGAGAAACAGTATCGTCGCGCGTTAAATCAGGCGTTCTGCGAATAGATTCTAATTCACGGCGTAGAATTTCTATTTGCTGGAGCAACGCGGCATTACTCGGATCGGTCGCTTTCGTATTTTTCGCTGAGGTATTTTGTTGCGCGGTACTAGGAAGAGGCTCGGAGATAGCGTCTTGGAAGTCGAGCGTTCTGCTAGTGCGTTTTTCGCGTTCGGAATCGGCCATCGCGGCGGCTCGCTGTGTCTGCTGGCGCGTTTTTGTCGGAGTCCGGGTTGCCATATCTAGTTTCGCGGTTCCTTTCGGCGGAATTTCCGGAGGAAACGCGTGGCTATCCCACCGCTGTCACCAAAAATAACTTTCGTGTCACGTCCCGAGGTGCGGTTGCGCTCGCAACGGTGGCACAAAGTCGTAACCGTTCCCGAAAATAACGCGAATTGCGTCCGGACCGGGTTCGTTGGCGTTTCGGACTCGATAAAACGGTAACTAACACTAAACTTACCTTGCGAAGGCTTGATTCCGCTGTCTGATTTCTCTTTCCAGGTACCTGGAGCGCCTTGGATCCGCAACCGGGATGGCGGCGGCGTACGGCTGGAACGGAGGTACGTCTACGGGAATAAGCGTCCAGGCGGGTTGACTCCGGCTGGCAGGTATCGGCGTTTGGCCCTGACGATTGGCGACTCGTACGGGTCGTGCGGCGAAGGAAACCTCCTTCACAGGAACCAGGACTCGAACGTAGGAAATTGAATATTCTGGTGCATCACCCACGTATTCCCGAGCGAGACGACGAATGAACTCTCTCCTCCCCGCGCGTCGTGTACGCTTTGTCGGAGGTGCAAGGCTCATCGAGAATACTTGAACCTCGGTTGAATACGGCACGGCTAAGCGTTGGTTCGCTCTAGCTTACCGGGATCGACCTGGGCGCAAGATATTCTGTACACGGTAGAAGTGAGGATGGAGCAACTAAGCGCTGGTTCGCTCTAGTCGTCGAGCCTCAAGACTATCGTAGATGAGATATAGAATTAGAATAATCGCGAGCGTACCCGTGGATTAGAATTAAGGAATTGTATTTGAACTCGAATAAAGATACTTTGAATCTGGTAAAAATAAACTATATTCTATGATTTCACTATACTAGATACACTTGACTAAATTCTAAGTTACTGACTAGCGATTACAATGAGAATTAGAAATAGTATAAAGTATCGAACGGACTCCGCTATGGGAGTATGGATAGAGACGAATGCATTAGAGCTAATTGCTCGTTGCGAATGAGCCTATTGCTCGGATCGGAAGTGCATCGTTCGGATGCTGGATTAGAACTCCTCGGTTCGGAGATGAGATATGAACTCTCCAGTTCGGAGATGAGATGAGAACTCTCCCGTTCGGAGGTGAGATTGGAACTGAACCTCTGATCTCGCGTCCGCGACCTCCTCGGGTCGCGCGGCGCGCGAGTCGCTGGGCCCTCGCGGTGGGGCGGACGGTCGGAGTAGGGCGGCCGCTCGGCCCTCGTGGTGGGGCGGCCGTTCGGAGTGGGGCGCGGCCCGCGTTAAGCGTGAGCCGCGAGCGTCGAGTGTGCGCGCGAGTGCACGGAACATAACCGTGCATGAATAAAATATATACATATATTTACTTAAATCTAGGTGTGTGTTGGTGTGTATGTACATATATGAGTAGTGTGCTTATTCTAATCCCACATGTACGAGAAGTACGTATAGGGCTTCGTGATCGCTGGGGATTCGACCCAGTATGTGTCGGAGAGCTCCTCGCCCTCGTAATACGGGGTGAAGTCCTCCCCCTCGTGTGTGGAGATCGCGCGTGGGCGCGGCATGCTGCATCCCTCTTCCCTCTCGTACCTTTGTCTCCTTCTGTAGGGACGGCGAGTCGGCGGGTGGCCCGTGTGCAGGGGCTCCGGATACGGATGCTGGGGATGATGAGGTGGACGCCGGAGGGTGGCAGGCGGTACGCCTGACGTTACAATCGTAGCAATGGAGTTCTAATGCTTTTTAAAACGCGATATCGCATGCCATTTCTATGTTTCATGGTAAGATATAATATGATGTGCGAAGTGTCATGTATTCCTCGTCTACACTTCAAATGAATGTAAATGCGACAATTCCTTGCTTGGAAATAGCGTTTGCAGATGTCTATGTATCGTAGCAATAGATTTCTAATGCTTCTTAAAACGCGATATCGCATCTCATTTCTATGTTTCATGGTAAGATATAATATGATTTGCGAAGTGTCATGCATTCCTCGTCTACGATTCAAATGAATGTAAATGCGACACTTCCTTGCAAGGAAATAGCGTTTGCAGATGCCTATGTATCGTAGCAATAGAGTTCTAATGCTTCTTAAAACGCGATATCGCATCTCATTTCTATATTTCATGGTAGGATATAATATTCATTGCGAAGTGATATGCATTCGTCGTCTACGATTCAAATGAATGTAAATGCGACACTTCCTTGCTAGGAAATAGCGTCTGCAGATGTCTATGTATCGTAGCAATAGAGTTCTAATGCTTCTTAGAACGCGATATCGCATCTCATTTCTATTTTTCATGGTAAGATATAATATGATTTGCGAAGTGTTATGTATTCCTCGTCTACACTTCAAATGAATGTAAATGCGACACTTCCTTGCTAGGAAATAGCGTCTGCAGATGTCTTGGTATCGTAGCAATAGAGATCTAAGGCTTCTTAAAACGCGATATCGCATCTCATTCCTATGCTTCATGGTAAAATATAATATGATTTGCGAAGTGTTATGTATTCCTCGTCTACACTTCAAATGAATGTAAATGCGACACTTCCTTGCAAGGAAATAGCGTTTGCAGATGTCTACGTATCGTAGCAATAGAGTTCTTATGATTCTTAAAACGCGATATCGCATCCCATTTCTATGTTTCATGGTAAGATATACTATGATTTGCGAAGTGCTATGTATTCCTCGTCTACACTTCAAATGAATGTAAATGCGACACTTCCTTGTAAGGAAATAGCGTGTGCAGATTTCTAGGTATCGTAGCAATAGAGTTTTAATGCTTCTTAAAACGCGATATCGCATCTCATTTCTATGTATCACGGTAAGATATAATAAGATTTGCGAAGTGTCATGTATTCCTCGTCTACACTTCAAATGAATGTAAATGCGACACTTCCTTGCAAGGAAATAGCGTCTGCAGATGTCTAGGTATCGTAGCAATAGAGTTCTAATGCTTCTTAAAACGCTATATCGCATCTCATTTCTATGTTTCATGGTTAGATATACTATGACTTGCGAAGTGCTATGTATTCCTCGTCTACACTTCAAATGAATGTAAATGCGACACTTCCTTGCAAGGAAATAGCGTCTGCAGATTTCTAGGTATCGTAGCAATAGAGTTTTAATGCTTCTTAAAACGCGATATCGCATCTCATTTCTATGTATCATGGTAAGATATAATAAGATTTGCGAAGTGTCATGTATTCCTCGTCTACACTTCAAATGAATGTAAATGCGACACTTCCTAGCTAGGAAATAGCGTTTGAAGATGTCTACGTATCGTAGCAGTAGAGTTCTAATGATTCTTAAAACGCGATATCGCATCTCATTTCTATGTTTCATGGTAAGATATAATATGATTTGCGAAGTGTCATGTATTTCTCGTCTACGATTCAAATGAATGTAAATGCGACACTCCCTTGCAAGGAAATAGCGTTTGCAGATGTCTACATATCGTAGCAATAGAGTTCTTATGATTCTTAAAACGCGATATCGCATCTCATTTCTATGTTTCATGGTAAGGTATAATATGATTTGCGAAGTATCATGTATTCCTCGTCTACACTTCAAATGAATGTAAATGCGACACTTCCTTGCTAGGAAATAGCGTCTGCAGATGTCTAGGTATCGCAGCAATAGAGATCTAATGCTTCTTAAAACGCGATATCGCATCGCATTCCTATGTTTCATGGTAAGATATAATATGATTTGCGAAGTGTTATGTATTCCTCTTCTACACTTCAAATGCGTGTAAATGCGACACTTCCTTGTAAGGAAATAGCGTTTGCAGATGTCTACGTATCGTAGCAATAGAGTTCTTATGATTCTTAAAACGCCATATCGCATCTCATTTCTATGTTTCATGGTAAGGTATAATATGATTTGCGAAGTATCATGTATTCCTCGTCTACACTTCAAATGAATGTAAATGCGACACTTCCTTGCTAGGAAATAGCGTCTGCAGATGTCTAGGTATCGCAGCAATAGAGATCTTATGATTCTTAAATCGCGATATTGCATCTCATTTCTATGTTTCATGGTAAGATATAATATGATTTGCGAAGTGTTATGTATTCCTCGTCTACACTTCAAATGAATGTGAATGCGACACTTCCTCGCTAGGAAATAGCGTTTGCAGATGTCTACGTATCGTAGCAATAGATTTCTAATGCTACTGAAAACGCGATATCGCATCTCATTTCTATGTTTCATGGTAAGATATAATATTCATTGCGAAGTGTTATGCATTCCTCGTCTACGATTCAAATGAATGTAAATGCGACACTCCCTTGCAAGGAAATAGCGTTTGCAGATGTCTACGTATCGAAGCAATAGAGTTCTAATGCTTTTTAAAACGCGATATCGCATGTCATTTCTATGTTTCATGGTAAGATATAATATGATGTGCGAAGTGTCATGTATTCCTCGTCTACACTTCAAATGAATGTAAATGCGACACTTCCTTGCTTGGAAATAGCGTTTGCAGATGTCTATGTATCGTAGCAATAGATTTCTAATGCTTCTTAAAACGCGATATCGCATCTCATTTCTATGTTTCATGGTAAGGTATAATATGATTTGCGAAGTGTTGTGTATTCCTCGTCTACACTTCAAATGAATGTAAATGCGACACATCCTTGCAAGGAAATAGCGTTTGCAGATGTCTACGTATCGTAGCAATGGATTTCTGATGCTTCTTAAAACGCGATATCGCATCTCATTTCTATGTTTCATGGTAAGATATAATATTCATTGCTAAGTGTTATGCATTCCTCGTCTACACTTCAAATGAATGTAAATGAGACACTTCCTTGCAAGGAAATAGCGTCTGCAGATGTCTAGGTATCGTAGCAATAGAGTTCTTATGATTCTTAAATCGCGATATCGCATCTCATTTCTATGTTTCATGTTAAGATATAATATGATTTGCGAAGTATCATGTATTCCTCGTCTACACTTCCAATGAATGTAAATGCGACACTTCCTTGCTAGAAAATAGCGTCTGCAGATGTCTAGGTATCGCAGCAATAGAGATCTAATGATTCTTAAAACGCGATATCGCATCTCATTCCTATTTTTCATGGTAAGATATAATATGATTTGCGAAGTGTTATGTATTCCTCGTCTACACTTCAAATGAATGTAAATGCGACACTTCCTTGCAAGGAAATAGCGTCTGCAGATGTCTAGGTATCGTAGCAATAGAGTTCTTATGATTCTTAAATCGCGATATCGCATCTCATTTCTATGTTTCATGTTAAGATATAATATGATTTGCGAAGTATCATGTATTCCTCGTCTACACTTCAAATGAATGTAAATGCGACACTTCCTTGCTAGAAAATAGCGTCTGCAGATGTCTAGGTATCGCAGCAATAGAGATCTAATGCTTCTTAAAACGCGATATCGCATCTCATTCCTATTTTTCATGGTAAGATATAATATGATTTGCGAAGTGTTATGTATTCCTCGTCTACACTTCAAATGAATGTAAATGCGACACTTCCTTGCAAGGAAATGGCGTTTGCAGATGTCTGCGTATCGTAGCAATAGAGTTGTTATGATTCTTAAATCGCGATATTGCATCTCATTTCTATGTTTCATGGTAAGATATAATATGATTTGCGAAATGTCATGTATTCCTCGTCTACACTTCAAATGAATGTAAATGCGACACATCCTTGCTAGGAAATAGCGTCTGCAGATGTCTACGTATCGTAGCAATAGAGTTCTAATTCTTTTTAAAACGCGATATCGCATCTCATTTCTATGTTTCATGGTAAGATATAATATGATTTGCGAAGTGTTATGCATTCCTCGTCTACGATTCAAATGAATGTAAATGCGACACTTCCTTGCTAGAAAATAGTGTTTGCAGATGTCTACGTATCGTAGCAATAAAGTTCTCATGATTCTTAAAACGCGATATCGCATCTGTAACGTCAGGCGTACCGCCTGCCACCCTCCGGCGTCCACCTCATCATCCCCAGCATCCGTATCCGGAGCCCCTGCACACGGGCCACCCGCCGACTCGCCGTCCCTACAGAAGGAGACAAAGGTACGAGAGGGAAGAGGGATGCAGCATGCCGCGCCCACGCGCGATCTCCACACACGAGGGGGAGGACTTCACCCCGTATTACGAGGGCGAGGAGCTCTCCGACACATACTGGGTCGAATCCCCAGCGATCACGAAGCCCTATACGTACTTCTCGTACATGTGGGATTAGAATAAGCACACTACTCATATATGTACATACACACCAACACACACCTAGATTTAAGTAAATATATGTATATATTTTATTCATGCACGGTTATGTTCCGTGCACTCGCGCGCACACTCGACGCTCGCGGCTCACGCTTAACGCGGGCCGCGCCCCACTCCGAACGGCCGCCCCACCACGAGGGCCGAGCGGCCGCCCTACTCCGACCGTCCGCCCCACCGCGAGGGCCCAGCGACTCGCGCGCCGCGCGACCCGAGGAGGTCGCGGACGCGAGATCAGAGGTTCAGTTCCAATCTCACCTCCGAACGGGAGAGTTGGTATCTCATCTCCGAACTGGAGAGTTCATATCTCATCTCCGAACCGAGGAGTTCTAATCCAGCATCCGAACGATGCACTTCCGATCCGAGCAATAGGCTCATTCGCAACGAGCAATTAGCTCTAATGCATTCGTCTCTATCCATACTCCCATAGCGGAGTCCGTTCGATACTTTATACTATTTCTAATTCTCATTGTAATCGCTAGTCAGTAACTTAGAATTTAGTCAAGTGTATCTAGTATAGTGAAATCATAGAATATAGTTTATTTTTACCAGATTCAAAGTATCTTTATTCGAGTTCAAATACAATTCCTTAATTCTAATCCACGGGTACGCTCGCGATTATTCTAATTCTATATCTCATCTACGATAGTCTTGAGGCTCGACGACTAGAGCGAACCAGCGCTTAGTTGCTCCATCCTCACTTCTACCGTGTACAGAATATCTTGCGCCCAGGTCGATCCCGGTAAGCTAGAGCGAACCAACGCTTAGCCGTGCCGTATTCAACCGAGGTTCAAGTATTCTCGATGAGCCTTGCACCTCCGACAAAACGTACACGACGCGCGGGGAGGAGAGAGTTCATTCGTCGTCTCGCTCGGGAATACGTGGGTGATGCACCAGAATATTCAATTTCCTACGTTCGAGTCCTGGTTCCTGTGAAGGAGGTTTCCTTCGCCGCACGACCCGTACGAGTCGCCAATCGTCAGGGCCAAACGCCGATACCTGCCAGCCGGAGTCAACCCGCCTGGACGCTTATTCCCGTAGACGTACCTCCGTTCCAGCCGTACGCCGCCGCCATCCCGGTTGCGGATCCAAGGCGCTCCAGGTACCTGGAAAGAGAAATCAGACAGCGGAATCAAGCCTTCGCAAGGTAAGTTTAGTGTTAGTTACCGTTTTATCGAGTCCGAAACGCCAACGAACCCGGTCCGGACGCAATTCGCGTTATTTTCGGGAACGGTTACGACTTTGTGCCACCGTTGCGAGCGCAACCGCACCTCGGGACGTGACACGAAAGTTATTTTTGGTGACAGCGGTGGGATAGCCACGCGTTTCCTCCGGAAATTCCGCCGAAAGGAACCGCGAAACTAGATATGGCAACCCGGACTCCGACAAAAACGCGCCAGCAGACACAGCGAGCCGCCGCGATGGCCGATTCCGAACGCGAAAAACGCACTAGCAGAACGCTTGATTTCCAAGACGCTATCGCCGAGCCTCTTCCTAGTACCGCGCAACCAAATACTTCCGCGAAAAATACGAAAGCGACCGATCCGAGTAATGCCGCGTTGCTCCAGCAAATAGAAATTTTACGTCGTGAATTAGAATCTATTCGCAGAACGCCTGATTTAACGCGCGACGATACCGTTTCGCTGGATATTCCTCGGGGAAATCCGCTTTCCGCACATAATTCGAGCTCTGATTTCAATACAAATAGTTCGCAACACGACGAGCTATCGCTTAAGCAGGCCCTCGAAGCCGTGCCGACATTCGACGGTCAGAACATTCCCATTCTTCAGTTTACCCGAGCGTGTAAACGCGCTTATGAGCTTATCCCTAATGGGTGCGAGCGAACCTTCACACGCCTGCTTAAGGGAAAACTCAAGGGTCGTGCCTACGCCGCGCTAGAAGACGAGCCGTGTTACACAATACTCGAATTAACGGACGTTCTTCGCAGCACATTTTGCTCCGTAAAATCAGCTCATCATTATCGGGGTGAACTTGCCAATATATTTATGCGCGCGAACGAGCACATTCTAGATTACATCGGTCGAGTAAAAGATCTTAGAACCGCTATAATTGATTGCGAAAGGCTTGCTCGACGAGACACACCGGAATCGCTCGATGACGTAGACGCGCTCACATTACAATGTTTTAAAGACGGTCTCATTCCAGAAATTCGGATGCAAATGACGGTAAATTCATTCGGTACATTGCGAGAAACGTTCGCTCGAGCGCGGGAGCTCTATCAAATGCACGAACGTGATTGCAACCGGCTAGGTAGATCGCGTGTCGCGCGACCAGAATCGCGCGAAAAACCAGCCGAAATTATTTGCCGAAAATGCAATAATATCGGACATTACGCGACCGAGTGTCGGCTCAGACCGCCATCGCCGTACCGACCGCAGGAATACTTGCGATCCAGGGACGTACCGCCTCCTACTCGAGGCCCCGCGTACGAACGACCGAGACAAATCGTAGCCAGGGACGCGCCCAAATTTTGTCGCTATTGCAAGACCCCGGGGCACGAAATAGGCGAGTGCCGAAAAAGGCAGTACAACAACGCGGTAAATAAAAATTCGGGAAACGACAATGGCCTCCGCACCCGCCGCGAGACAGGTGGCGAGGCCGCGCACCAAGTCCGTCCTCTCGCCGCGAACAACTCCAACGCGGAAATCGACGAAACGCCGCGATAAACATAACCGGAAAAACTAGCACGCCAAACGTAATTCTAAAATCCGATCTTCTAATTTCACCAACTCGCTTCATGGTGGACACTGGGGCGGAAATAAATATTATAAAACGTTCGGCTCTAAAAGCATCCGCGCGAATCGATAAGTCCGAGATCGTAATAATAACAGGGGTAACCGATGGCAAAACCGCAACCTTAGGGACGGTGAATCTTGTCATTTTCGGTCGCGTCGTCCCTTTTAATGTGGTCGAGGATGATTTTCCCCTTAAACCAAGCGGGATCCTCGGCTCCGGGTTCTGTATGGACGCAGAAATCTCTTTTCCAAATAAAATAATCAAATGGAATGGTAAGAGAATTCCTTTCGAAGACGATATCGAAACACTCGAGGAACCGTCACCGGACTCGAAAATAAAGCCTCTCCTATCGCCGAAACGTAAACAAGCGCCGCGCACGGAATCTATTCCCCCTCCGCCGCCGCGCCAGCCGCGTAAATCATCGCCTCCGCTGAAACGCGATGCAGCAACGAAATCGAAGCTTCGAACGCAAGACAAAGCAGCTTCTCCGAAGTCAGGAGACCGTATCTCCATTCCGCCGAGATCAAATATCGGTATCAAGGTCCGCGTAGTTAATTCGAATCTCGCGGAAGGTATAATTCCTCGTATCGATCTTGCGCCGGGTATATTTTTCGGAAACGCTCTCGTCAGAGTAATTCGGGGCAAAGCGGTAACTCGAATAATTAATTCATCCGACCGCGCCGTCGAAATCGCGTTACCAGAAATCGTACTTGAGCCCGCGCAAATCATGACTCCCCTCCATAAGGAGGAAAGTCCATCGCTCTATCCGGTTTTTTCTAAATCCAACGTATCCGCCGTACCGATCGGCTCATCCCAAAAGGGAAAAACTTCTATTTCTTTCTCGAGTCAGACACCATATTCGACACTCGAAACTCCTCCTTCGCGTTGCAAAATCGCGAATGTTCAACAAATCTCCTATGCTCAGGCGGTTAAAAATAATGTACAACAGGCGCCGTTAAAACAAACATCGAAATCCGCCAATCCTTCGAAATCTCGACTAGATCGAATTCTTAGTCTCCTCCGTCTCGACCACCTCAACGCAGAGGAAAGAGAGCACGTCGTCCGTCTCGTTCAAAGCACGCAGGAGCTTTTTCACATTGAGGGGGATAAATTAGGACATACGTCAGCAACCACGCACAAGATTCCAACCGTCGACGACCGCCCCGTCAATGTGAAACAATACCGTTTCCCACCAGCTCATAAGGAGGAGATTCGACGACAAGTCGACAAATTTTTACAAAATGGTGTCATCTCTCCGTCTAAATCGCCATATAATTCGCCATTGTGGGTTGTCCCAAAGAAACCGGACTCCTTGGGCAACAAGCAATGGCGCGTCGTCATCGACTACCGCGCACTCAATGAGAAATCTGTCGCCGATGCCTATCCCCTCCCTTGCATTACCGAGATACTTGATCAGCTCGGGAGTGCGAAGTATTTTAGTACATTCGATCTCGCGAGCGGATTTCACCAGATCCCAATGGAGCCCGCCGATGCTCCCAAAACTGCTTTTTCGACGCCTCACGGGCATTATGAATTTAAAAGAATGCCATTCGGATTAAAAAATGCGCCAGCGACGTTCCAACGACTTATGGACAATGTCCTGTCCGGTCTCCAGGGGAACGAAATTTTCGTCTATTTGGACGACATTGTTATCTACGCTAGCTCTCTTCAAGAACATCGACTTAAATTCGATAAATTAACTCAACGGCTCAAAGAAGCTAATTTAGTATTGCAACCGGATAAGTGCGAATTCTTGAGGAGAGAAGTAAGCTATTTGGGTCATATTATCAGTGAGCACGGTGTAAAACCTGACCCTGCGAAAATTAGCGCCGTCAAAAATTTTCCGCGCCCGCGCAACGCGAAACAGATCAAACAATTCCTCGGGCTCGCGGGATACTACAGGCGGTTCATCGCAAATTTTTCCAATATTGCTAAGCCTCTAACGAATTTGTTAAAAAAGGACGCGCCCTTTGTATGGCGTAACGAGCATGAGAATTCATTCGTCAAACTCCGAGATTGCCTATGCGAAGCGCCTATCTTGCAGTACCCCAACTTTAAACAACCATTCGTGATAACGACCGACGCGTCCGCCGAAGCTATTGGTGCTATCTTGAGTCAAGGACCAATAGGCCGCGACTTGCCAATCGCGTACACGTCGCGACTGTTAAACGCTGCGGAGAAAAACTACTCCACGATCGAGAAGGAGTGTCTGGCGATTGTCTACGCCGTCCATTACTTTCGTCCATACATATACGGTAATCAATTCAAACTCGTTACCGACCATCGACCGTTAGTGTGGATGAATTCGGTCAAGGACCCGTCAAGTAGACTCGTACGGTGGAGGCTTAAGTTAGCGGAATTTGACTACGAGATGGTCTATAAAAGTGGAAAAACGAACCTTAATGCGGACGCATTGTCGCGGAATCCCGCTCAAATTTTTCCGCTCTCGTATTCAGAAAACTCGGAGGACGACATCTTCGATGTGCCTCCGGAAACCCGTAAAAAGTATACCACACTAGCGCCTCCTCCTACTCCGGTAACATCAGAACCTGAATTACCGACTCCAGGCACGTCCTTCCGTACCAACACAGCACCACCTCCGCAAGTCGCCAGCGACAGCACCGACTTCTATACTCCTGCTCCAAATGAATTTTTCCGACGCGAACCTCTATTTAATTTCAGCCGTGACGCATTATCAACGCGACGAGACAATGTAGTTGTCTTCGTCACGCAATCTGGGCACCCCTATGACACGGGCGCCAAAGATCTAGCGAACGCTGAAAAATTCCTTCCAAACAAAAATCACGTTCTTACCAAAGCCAAAGTCATACAAATCGGAAACGAATTCCAAATCCAGCTTCCAATCATCGAACATTCCACCAGATCAATCAATTTCCAGACCGTAATAGAAACATTCAGATCCTTGTGCGACGTTGTAAACGAATTACAATTACAAACATTTAGTATCGCACAAACCTATCTAGACTCCGTATCCTGGTCCCGAATCCAGAAAATCCTTCAGGACCTGTTTTATGAAACAACTGTCCAGATTACGGTCTGCCAGGGCCTCATTAAAACCCCTTCGGTCGAAGAGCGACTGAAAATAATAAGGGAAAACCACGACTCCCCTGTGGGAGGTCACAAAGGGGTTAATAAAACTTATTCTCGCATCAGACAACAATACTTTTGGCCAAACATGAAAACACAAATACAAGAATATATTGGCAAATGTAAAAGTTGTCAGACAGAGAAACTGGTCCGGGTAAAGACCAGACAGCCTCTCACTTTAACCGACACCCCTGGCAGGGCATTCGATAAGATTTCAATGGACGTAATGGGTCCTCTTCCCGAAACTTCCGACGGTTATACAAGTATCCTCACGATCCAAGATCTCCTCACTAAATACTCAGTCGCAGTTCCTCTCAAAACCACCACCGCAGTAGACATTGCCGAAGCTTTAATAAAAGAATTCATTTGTAAGTTCGGATGCCCGAAAGGCATACTCACGGACCAAGGTTCGAACTTTATAAACAGCTTGATTAAAGCCATAGCAATCAAATTCCGTATTAAGCAATACAAGTCCACTGCGTTCCATCCACAGACAAACGGGTCCGTTGAACGATCTCACCACGTCCTGGCCGAATATCTGAAGCATTACATAGAGTCGAGTAACGATTGGGTGAATTGGTTACCGTATGCAATGTTTTCATACAACACCAGTGTGCACGAGGGTACATTATACACCCCACACGAACTAGTGTTCGGCAGGATAGCTAGGACGCCGTCAGCCACTCCTTTTCAGGACAGCTCTGATAACGAAACTTATAGCGACTATCTTATACAACTTCAGGAGAAAATCTCGAAATCTCAGGATTTGGCTAAAGCCAATCTAGACAATGCGAAACGCCGTTCTAAATATTATTATGACCGAAATCTCAATGTCCAAAACTTCGAGGTAGGCCAATGGGTCTATCTTTTAAAAGAGCCGAACAAACATAAGTTCCAGGCACAGTATTCTGGACCGTACCGTATCCTCGAAATTTTGGGCAATTGTAATGTTAAGCTGAATGTAAAAGGGCGCCATAAAATTGTTCATACGAACAAAATCAAAATTTGTAAACGAATGCATAGTATGCAGAGTGTGGATGCTAGTGAAAGAAAAGTGCGAAAAACTGAAAATGAAGTCAGTGAGAGCAGTGACATTCAAACGAACGCTGAAAGTGAAAGCGACGAAAGTGCCTGCAATCCGAAGGAAGCCCGCAGTCACGGTCCAATCTCCAAACGTTATCGCCAGGATCAACCAGGCGAAAAACCTCAGATTCCGCAGCATCCAGCCGACAGGACCAAGAGAAGGATCCAGCATCCCGAAATCTACCCAACAGACAAGAGATCTCGGCATGGCCGAGATTCTTTTTCCAAGGGGGGTGGTGTAACGTCAGGCGTACCGCCTGCCACCCTCCGGCGTCCACCTCATCATCCCCAGCATCCGTATCCGGAGCCCCTGCACACGGGCCACCCGCCGACTCGCCGTCCCTACAGAAGGAGACAAAGGTACGAGAGGGAAGAGGGATGCAGCATGCCGCGCCCACGCGCGATCTCCACACACGAGGGGGAGGACTTCACCCCGTATTACGAGGGCGAGGAGCTCTCCGACACATACTGGGTCGAATCCCCAGCGATCACGAAGCCCTATACGTACTTCTCGTACATGTGGGATTAGAATAAGCACACTACTCATATATGTACATACACACCAACACACACCTAGATTTAAGTAAATATATGTATATATTTTATTCATGCACGGTTATGTTCCGTGCACTCGCGCGCACACTCGACGCTCGCGGCTCACGCTTAACGCGGGCCGCGCCCCACTCCGAACGGCCGCCCCACCACGAGGGCCGAGCGGCCGCCCTACTCCGACCGTCCGCCCCACCGCGAGGGCCCAGCGACTCGCGCGCCGCGCGACCCGAGGAGGTCGCGGACGCGAGATCAGAGGTTCAGTTCCAATCTCACCTCCGAACGGGAGAGTTGGTATCTCATCTCCGAACTGGAGAGTTCATATCTCATCTCCGAACCGAGGAGTTCTAATCCAGCATCCGAACGATGCACTTCCGATCCGAGCAATAGGCTCATTCGCAACGAGCAATTAGCTCTAATGCATTCGTCTCTATCCATACTCCCATAGCGGAGTCCGTTCGATACTTTATACTATTTCTAATTCTCATTGTAATCGCTAGTCAGTAACTTAGAATTTAGTCAAGTGTATCTAGTATAGTGAAATCATAGAATATAGTTTATTTTTACCAGATTCAAAGTATCTTTATTCGAGTTCAAATACAATTCCTTAATTCTAATCCACGGGTACGCTCGCGATTATTCTAATTCTATATCTCATCTACGATAGTCTTGAGGCTCGACGACTAGAGCGAACCAGCGCTTAGTTGCTCCATCCTCACTTCTACCGTGTACAGAATATCTTGCGCCCAGGTCGATCCCGGTAAGCTAGAGCGAACCAACGCTTAGCCGTGCCGTATTCAACCGAGGTTCAAGTATTCTCGATGAGCCTTGCACCTCCGACAAAACGTACACGACGCGCGGGGAGGAGAGAGTTCATTCGTCGTCTCGCTCGGGAATACGTGGGTGATGCACCAGAATATTCAATTTCCTACGTTCGAGTCCTGGTTCCTGTGAAGGAGGTTTCCTTCGCCGCACGACCCGTACGAGTCGCCAATCGTCAGGGCCAAACGCCGATACCTGCCAGCCGGAGTCAACCCGCCTGGACGCTTATTCCCGTAGACGTACCTCCGTTCCAGCCGTACGCCGCCGCCATCCCGGTTGCGGATCCAAGGCGCTCCAGGTACCTGGAAAGAGAAATCAGACAGCGGAATCAAGCCTTCGCAAGGTAAGTTTAGTGTTAGTTACCGTTTTATCGAGTCCGAAACGCCAACGAACCCGGTCCGGACGCAATTCGCGTTATTTTCGGGAACGGTTACGACTTTGTGCCACCGTTGCGAGCGCAACCGCACCTCGGGACGTGACACATCTCATTCCTATTTTTCATGGTAAGATATAATATGATTTGCGAAGTGTTATGTATTCCTCGTCTACACTTCAAATGAATGTAAATGCGACACTTCCTTGCAAGGAAATGGCGTCTGCAGATGTCTACGTATCGTAGCAATAGAGTTCTAATTCTTTTTAAAACGCGATATCGCATCTCATTTCTATGTTTCATGGTAAGATATAATATGTTTTGCGAAGTGTTATGCATTCCTCGTCTACGATTCAAATGAATGTAAATGCGACACTTCCTTGCTAGAAAATAGTGTTTGCAGATGTCTACGTATCGTAGCAATAAAGTTCTTATGATTCTTAAAACGCGAGATCGCATCTCATTTCTATGTTTCATGGTAAGATAAAATATGATTCGCGAAGTGTCATGTATTCCTCGTCTACACTTCTAATGAATGTAAATGCGACACTTCCTTGCTAGGAAATAGCGTCTGCAGATGTCTACGTATCGTAGCAATAGAGTTCTAATGCTTTTTAGAACGCGATATCGCATCTCATTTCTATGTATCAAGGTAAGATATAATATGATTTGCGAAGTGTCATGCATTCCTCGTCTACGATTCAAATGAATGTAAATGCTACATTTCCTTGCAAGGAAATAGCGTCTGCAGATGTCTAGGTATCGTAGCAATAGAGTTCTAATGCTTTTTAGAACGCGACATCGCATCTCATTTCTATGTTTCATGGTAAGATATAATATGATTTGCGAAGTGCTATGTATTCCTCGTCTACACTTCAAATGAATGTAAATGCGACACTTCCTTGCAAGGAAATAGCGTCTGCAGATGTCTAGGTATCGTAGCAATAGAGTTCTTATGATTCTTAAATCGCGATATCGCATCTCATTTCTATGTTTCATGTTAAGATATAATATGATTTGCGAAGTGTCATGTATTCCTCGTCTACACTTCAAATGAATGTAAATGCGACACTTCCTTGCTAGGAAATAGCGTCTGCAGATGTCTACGTATCGTAGCAATAGAGTTCTAATGCTTCTTAAAACGCGATATCGCATCTCATTTCTATGTTTCATGGTAAGTGTAACGTCAGGCGTACCGCCTGCCACCCTCCGGCGTCCACCTCATCATCCCCAGCATCCGTATCCGGAGCCCCTGCACACGGGCCACCCGCCGACTCGCCGTCCCTACAGAAGGAGACAAAGGTACGAGAGGGAAGAGGGATGCAGCATGCCGCGCCCACGCGCGATCTCCACACACGAGGGGGAGGACTTCACCCCGTATTACGAGGGCGAGGAGCTCTCCGACACGTACTGGGTCGAATCCCCAGCAATCACGAAGCCCTATACGTACTTCTCGTACATGTGGGATTAGAATAAGCACACTACTCACCTATGTACATACACACCAACACACACCTAGATTTAAGTGAATATATGTATGTATTTTATTCATGCACGGTTATGTTCCGTTGCACTCGCGCGCACACTCGACGCTCGCGGCTCACGCTTAACGCGGGCCGCGCCCCACTCCGAACGGCCGCCCCACCACGAGGGCCGAGCGGCCGCCCTACTCCGACCGTCCGCCCCACTGCGAGGGCCCAGCGACTCGCGCGCCGCGCGACCCGAGGAGGTCGCGGACGCGAGATCCGAGAGTCAGTTCGCGTCTCATCTCCGAACCGGAGAGTTCCAAACTCATCTCCGAACTGGAGAGTTCCAATCTCATCTCCGAACTGGAGAGTTCATATCTCATCTCCGAACCGAGGAGTTCTAATCCAGCATCCGAACGATGCACTTCCGATCCGAGCAATAGGCTCATTCGCAACGAGCAATTAGCTCTAATGCATTCGTCTCTATCCATACTCCCATAGCGGAGTCCGTTCGATACTTTATACTATTTCTAATTCTCATTGTAATCGCTAGTCAGTAACTTAGAATTTAGTCAAGTGTATCTAGTATAGTGAAATCATAGAATATAGTTTATTTTTACCAGATTCAAAGTATCTTTATTCGAGTTCAAATACAATTCCTTAATTCTAATCCACGGGTACGCTCGCGATTATTCTAATTCTATATCTCATCTACGATAGTCTTGAGGCTCGACGACTAGAGCGAACCAGCGCTTAGTTGCTCCATCCTCACTTCTACCGTGTACAGAATATCTTGCGCCCAGGTCGATCCCGGTAAGCTAGAGCGAACCAACGCTTAGCCGTGCCGTATTCAACCGAGGTTCAAGTATTCTCGATGAGCCTTGCACCTCCGACAAAGCGTACACGACGCGCGGGGAGGAGAGAGTTCATTCGTCGTCTCGCTCGGGAATACGTGGGTGATGCACCAGAATATTCAATTTCCTACGTTCGAGTCCTGGTTCCTGTGAAGGAGGTTTCCTTCGCCGCACGACCCGTACGAGTCGCCAATCGTCAGGGCCAAACGCCGATACCTGCCAGCCGGAGTCAACCCGCCTGGACGCTTATTCCCGTAGACGTACCTCCGTTCCAGCCGTACGCCGCCGCCATCCCGGTTGCGGATCCAAGGCGCTCCAGGTACCTGGAAAGAGAAATCAGACAGCGGAATCAAGCCTTCGCAAGGTAAGTTTAGTGTTAGTTACCGTTTTATCGAGTCCGAAACGCCAACGAACCCGGTCCGGACGCAATTCGCGTTATTTTCGGGAACGGTTACGACTTTGTGCCACCGTTGCGAGCGCAACCGCACCTCGGACGTGACACGAAAGTTATTTTTGGTGACAGCGGTGGGATAGCCACGCGTTTCCTCCGGAAATTCCGCCGAAAGGAACCGCGAAACTAGATATGGCAACCCGGACTCCGACAAAAACGCGCCAGCAGACACAGCGAGCCGCCGCGATGGCCGATTCCGAACGCGAAAAACGCACTAGCAGAACGCTTGATTTCCAAGACGCTATCGCCGAGCCTCTTCCTAGTACCGCGCAACCAAATACTTCCGCGAAAAATACGAAAGCGACCGATCCGAGTAATGCCGCGTTGCTCCAGCAAATAGAAATTTTACGTCGTGAATTAGAATCTATTCGCAGAACGCCTGATTTAACGCGCGACGATACCGTTTCGCTGGATATTCCTCGGGGAAATCCGCTTTCCGGACATAATTCGAGCTCCGATTTCAATACAAATAGTTCGCAACACGACGAGCTATCGCTTAAGCAGGCCCTCGAAGCCGTGCCGACATTCGATGGTCAGAACATTCCTATTCTTCAGTTTACCCGAGCGTGTAAACGCGCTTATGAGCTTATCCCTAATGGGTGCGAGCGAACTTTCACACGCCTGCTTAAGGGAAAACTCAAGGGTCGTGCCTACGCCGCGCTAGAAGACGAGCCATGTTACACAATACTCGAATTAACGGACGTTCTTCGCAGCACATTTTGCTCCGTAAAATCAGCTCATCATTATCGGGGTGAACTTGCTAATATATTTATGCGCGCGAACGAGCACATTCTAGATTACATCGGTCGAGTAAAAGATCTTAGAACCGCTATAATTGATTGCGAAAGGCTTGCTCGACGAGACACACCGGAATCGCTCGATGACGTAGACGCGCTCACATTACAATGTTTTAAAGACGGTCTCATTCCAGAAATTCGAATGCAAATGACTGTAAATTCATTCGGTACATTGCGAGAAACGTTCGCTCGAGCGCGGGAGCTCTATCAAATGCACGAACGTGATTGCAACCGACTAGGTAGATCGCGTGCCGCGCGACCAGAATCGCGCGAAAAACCAGCCGAAATTATTTGCCGAAAATGTAATAATATCGGACATTACGCGACCGAGTGTCGGCTCAGACCGCCATCGCCGTACCGACCGCAGGAATACTTGCGATCCAGGGACGTACCGCCTCCTACTCGAGGCCCCGCGTACGAACAACCGAGACAAATCGTAGCCAGGGACGCGCCCAAATTTTGTCGCTATTGCAAGACCCCGGGGCACGAAATAGGCGAGTGCCGCAAAAGACAGTACAACAACGCGGTAAATAAAAATTCGGGAAACGACAATGGCCTCCGCACCCGCCGCGAGACAGGTGGCGAGGCCGCGCACCAAGTCCGTCCTCTCGCCGCGAACAACTCCAACGCGGAAATCGACGAAACGCCGCGATAAACATAACCGGAAAAACTAGCACGCCAAACGTAATTTTAAAATCCGATCTTCTAATTTCACCAACTCGCTTCATGGTGGACACTGGGGCGGAAATAAATATTATAAAACGTTCGGCTCTAAAAGCATCCGCGCGAATCGATAAGTCCGAGATCGTAATAATAACAGGGGTAACCGATGGCAAAACCGCAACCTTAGGGACGGTGAATCTTGTCATTTTCGGTCGCGTCGTCCCTTTTAATGTGGTCGAGGATGATTTTCCCCTTAAACCAAGCGGGATCCTCGGCTCCGGGTTCTGTATGGACGCAGAAATCTCTTTTCCAAATAAAATAATCAAATGGAATGGTAAGAGAATTCCTTTCGAAGACGATATCGAAACACTCGAGGAACCGTCACCGGACTCGAAAATAAAGCCTCTCCTATCGCCGAAACGTAAACAAGCGCCGCGCACGGAATCTATTCCCCCTCCGCCGCCGCGCCCGCCGCGTAAATCATCGCCTCCGCTGAAACGCGATGCAGCAACGAAATCGAAGCTTCGAACGCAAGACAAAGCAGCTTCTCCGAAGTCAGGAGACCGTATCTCCATTCCGCCGAGATCAAATATCGGTATCAAGGTCCGCGTAGTTAATTCGAACCTCGCGGAAGGTATAATTCCTCGTATCGATCTTGCGCCGGGTATATTTTTCGGAAACGCTCTCGTCAGAGTAATTCGGGGCAAAGCGGTAACTCGAATAATTAATTCATCCGACCGCGCCGTCGAAATCGCGTTACCAGAAATCATACTTGAGCCCGCGCAAATCATGACTCCCCTCCATAAGGAGGATAGTCCGTCGCTGTATCCGGTTTTTTCTAAATCTACTAAATCCAACGTATCCGCCGTACCGATCGGCTCATCCCAAAAAGGGAAAACTTCTATTTCTTTCTCGAATCAGACACCATATTCGACAATCGAAACTCCTCCTTCGCGTTGCAAAATCGCGAATACTCAGCAAATCTCCTATGCTCAGGCGGTTAAAAATAATGTACAACAGGCGCCGTTAAAACAAACATCGAAATCCGCCAACCTTTCGAAATCTCGCTTAGATCGAATTCTTAGTCTCCTCCGTCTCGACCACCTCAACGCAGAGGAAAGAGAGCACGTCGTCCGTCTCGTTCAAAACACGCAGGAGCTTTTTCACATTGAAGGGGATAAATTAGGGCATACGTCAGCAACCACGCACAAGATTCCAACCGTCGACGACCGCCCCGTCAATGTGAAACAATACCGTTTCCCACCAGCTCATAAGGAGGAGATTCGACGACAAGTCGACAAATTTTTACAAAATGGTGTCATCTCTCCGTCAAAATCACCATATAATTCGCCATTGTGGGTTGTCCCAAAGAAACCGGACTCCTTGGGCAACAAGCAATGGCGCGTCGTCATCGACTACCGCGCACTCAATGAGAAATCTGTCGCCGATGCCTATCCCCTCCCTTGCATTACCGAGATACTTGATCAGCTCGGGAGCGCGAAGTATTTTAGTACATTCGATCTCGCGAGCGGATTTCACCAGATCCCAATGGAGCCCGCCGATGCTCCCAAAACCGCTTTTTCGACGCCTCACGGGCATTATGAATTTAAAAGAATGCCATTCGGATTAAAAAATGCGCCAGCGACGTTCCAACGACTTATGGACAATGTCCTGTCCGGTCTCCAGGGGAACGAAATTTTCGTCTATTTGGACGACATTGTTATCTACGCTAGCTCTCTTCAAGAACATCGACTTAAATTCGATAAATTAACTCAACGGCTCAAAGAAGCTAATTTAGTATTGCAGCCGGATAAGTGCGAATTCTTGAGGAGAGAAGTAAGCTATTTGGGTCATATTATCAGTGAGCACGGTGTAAAACCTGACCCTGCGAAAATTAGCGCCGTCAAAAATTTTCCGCGCCCGCGCAACGCGAAACAGATCAAACAATTCCTCGGGCTCGCGGGGTACTACAGGCGGTTCATCGCAAATTTTTCTAACATTGCTAAGCCTCTAACGAATTTGTTAAAAAAGAACGCGCCCTTTGTATGGCGTAACGAGCAAGAGAATTCATTCGTCAAACTCCGAGATTGCCTATGCGAAGCGCCTATCTTGCAGTACCCCAACTTCAAACAACCATTCGTGATAACGACCGACGCGTCCGCCGAAGCTATTGGTGCTATCTTGAGTCAAGGACCAATAGGCCGCGACTTGCCAATCGCGTACACGTCGCGACTGTTAAACGCTGCGGAGAAAAACTACTCCACGATCGAGAAGGAGTGTCTGGCGATTGTCTACGCCGTCCATTACTTTCGTCCATACATATACGGTAATCAATTCAAACTCGTTACCGACCATCGACCGTTCGTGTGGATGAATTCGGTCAAGGACCCGTCAAGTAGACTCGTACGGTGGAGGCTTAAGTTAGCGGAATTTGACTACGAGATGGTCTATAAAAGTGGAAAAACGAACCTTAATGCGGACGCTTTGTCGCGGAATCCCGCTCAAATTTTTCCGCTCTCGTATTCAGAAAACTCGGAGGACGACATCTTCGATGTGCCTCCGGAAACCCGTAAAAAGTATACCACACTAGCGCCTCCTCCTACTCCGGTAACATCAGAACCTGAACTACCGACTCCAGGCACGTCCTTCCGTACCAACACAGCACCACCTCCGCAAGTCGCCAGCGACAGCACCGACTTCTATACTCCTGCTCCAAATGAATTTTTCCGACGCGAACCTCTATTTAATTTCAGCCGTGACGCATTATCAACGCGACGAGACAATGTAGTTGTCTTCGTCACGCAATCTGGGCACCCCTATGACACGGGCGCCAAAGATCTAGCGAACGCTGAAAAATTCCTTCCAAACAAAAATCACGTTCTTACCAAAGCCAAAGTCATACAAATCGGAAACGAATTCCAAATCCAGCTTCCAATCATCGAACATTCCACCAGATCAATCAATTTCCAGACCGTAATAGAAACATTCAGATCCTTGTGCGACGTTGTAAACGAATTACAATTACAAACATTTAGTATCGCACAAACCTATCTAGACTCCGTATCCTGGTCCCGAATCCAGAAAATCCTTCAGGACCTGTTTTATGAAACAACTGTCCAGATTACGGTCTGCCAGGGCCTCATTAAAACCCCTTCGGTCGAAGAGCGACTGAAAATAATAAGAGAAAACCACGACTCCCCTGTGGGAGGTCACAAAGGGGTTAATAAAACTTATTCTCGCATCAGACAACAATACTTTTGGCCAAACATGAAAACACAAATACAAGAATACATTGGCAAATGTAAAAGTTGTCAGACAGAGAAACTGGTCCGGGTAAAGACCAGACAGCCTCTCACTTTAACCGACACCCCTGGCAGGGCATTCGATAAGATTTCAATGGACGTAATGGGTCCTCTTCCCGAAACTTCCGACGGTTATACAAGTATCCTCACGATCCAAGATCTCCTCACTAAATACTCAGTCGCAGTTCCTCTCAAAACCACCACCGCAGTAGACATTGCCGAAGCTTTAATAAAAGAATTCATTTGTAAATTCGGATGCCCGAAAGGCATACTCACGGACCAAGGTTCGAACTTTATAAACAGCTTGATTAAAGCCATAGCAATCAAATTCCGTATTAAGCAATACAAGTCCACTGCGTTCCATCCACAGACAAACGGGTCCGTTGAACGATCTCACCACGTCCTGGCCGAATATCTGAAGCATTACATAGAGTCGAGTAACGATTGGGTGAATTGGTTACCGTATGCAATGTTTTCATACAACACCAGTGTGCACGAGGGTACATTATACACCCCACACGAACTAGTGTTCGGCAGGATAGCTAGGACGCCGTCAGCCACTCCTTTTCAGGACAGCTCTGATAACGAAACTTATAGCGACTATCTTATACAACTTCAGGAGAAAATCTCGAAATCTCAGGATTTGGCTAAAGCCAATCTAGACAATGCGAAACGCCGTTCTAAATATTATTATGACCGAAATCTCAATGTCCAAAACTTCGAGGTAGGCCAATGGGTCTATCTTTTAAAAGAGCCGAACAAACATAAGTTCCAGGCACAATACTCTGGACCGTACCGTATCCTCGAAATTTTGGGCAACTGTAATGTTAAGCTAAATGTAAAAGGGCGCCATAAAATTGTTCATACGAACAAAATCAAAATTTGTAAACGAATGCATAGTATGCAGAGTGTGGATGCTAGTGAAAGAAAAGTGCGAAAAACTGAAAATGAAGTCAGTGAGAGCAGTGACATTCAAACGAACGCTGAAAGTGAAAGCGACGAAAGTGCCTGCAATCCGAAGGAAGCCCGCAGCCACGGTCCAAACTCCAAACGTTATCGCCAGGATCAACCAGGCGAAAAACCTCAGATTCCGCAGCATCCAGCCGACAGGACCAAGAGAAGGATCCAGCATCCCGAAATCTACCCAACAGACAAGAGATCTCGGCATGGCCGAGATTCTTTTTCCAAGGGGGGTGGTGTAACGTCAGGCGTACCGCCTGCCACCCTCCGGCGTCCACCTCATCATCCCCAGCATCCGTATCCGGAGCCCCTGCACACGGGCCACCCGCCGACTCGCCGTCCCTACAGAAGGAGACAAAGGTACGAGAGGGAAGAGGGATGCAGCATGCCGCGCCCACGCGCGATCTCCACACACGAGGGGGAGGACTTCACCCCGTATTACGAGGGCGAGGAGCTCTCCGACACGTACTGGGTCGAATCCCCAGCAATCACGAAGCCCTATACGTACTTCTCGTACATGTGGGATTAGAATAAGCACACTACTCACCTATGTACATACACACCAACACACACCTAGATTTAAGTGAATATATGTATGTATTTTATTCATGCACGGTTATGTTCCGTTGCACTCGCGCGCACACTCGACGCTCGCGGCTCACGCTTAACGCGGGCCGCGCCCCACTCCGAACGGCCGCCCCACCACGAGGGCCGAGCGGCCGCCCTACTCCGACCGTCCGCCCCACTGCGAGGGCCCAGCGACTCGCGCGCCGCGCGACCCGAGGAGGTCGCGGACGCGAGATCCGAGAGTCAGTTCGCGTCTCATCTCCGAACCGGAGAGTTCCAAACTCATCTCCGAACTGGAGAGTTCCAATCTCATCTCCGAACTGGAGAGTTCATATCTCATCTCCGAACCGAGGAGTTCTAATCCAGCATCCGAACGATGCACTTCCGATCCGAGCAATAGGCTCATTCGCAACGAGCAATTAGCTCTAATGCATTCGTCTCTATCCATACTCCCATAGCGGAGTCCGTTCGATACTTTATACTATTTCTAATTCTCATTGTAATCGCTAGTCAGTAACTTAGAATTTAGTCAAGTGTATCTAGTATAGTGAAATCATAGAATATAGTTTATTTTTACCAGATTCAAAGTATCTTTATTCGAGTTCAAATACAATTCCTTAATTCTAATCCACGGGTACGCTCGCGATTATTCTAATTCTATATCTCATCTACGATAGTCTTGAGGCTCGACGACTAGAGCGAACCAGCGCTTAGTTGCTCCATCCTCACTTCTACCGTGTACAGAATATCTTGCGCCCAGGTCGATCCCGGTAAGCTAGAGCGAACCAACGCTTAGCCGTGCCGTATTCAACCGAGGTTCAAGTATTCTCGATGAGCCTTGCACCTCCGACAAAGCGTACACGACGCGCGGGGAGGAGAGAGTTCATTCGTCGTCTCGCTCGGGAATACGTGGGTGATGCACCAGAATATTCAATTTCCTACGTTCGAGTCCTGGTTCCTGTGAAGGAGGTTTCCTTCGCCGCACGACCCGTACGAGTCGCCAATCGTCAGGGCCAAACGCCGATACCTGCCAGCCGGAGTCAACCCGCCTGGACGCTTATTCCCGTAGACGTACCTCCGTTCCAGCCGTACGCCGCCGCCATCCCGGTTGCGGATCCAAGGCGCTCCAGGTACCTGGAAAGAGAAATCAGACAGCGGAATCAAGCCTTCGCAAGGTAAGTTTAGTGTTAGTTACCGTTTTATCGAGTCCGAAACGCCAACGAACCCGGTCCGGACGCAATTCGCGTTATTTTCGGGAACGGTTACGACTTTGTGCCACCGTTGCGAGCGCAACCGCACCTCGGACGTGACATAAGATATAATATGATTTGCGAAGTGTTATGTATTCCTCGTCTACACTTCAAATGAATGTAAATGCGACACTTCCTTGCAAGGAAATAGCGTCTGCAGATGTCTAGGTATCGTAGCAATAGAGTTCTTATGATTCTTAAATCGCGATATCGCATCTCATTTCTATGTTTCATGTTAAGATATAATATGATTTGCGAAGTATCATGTATTCCTCGTCTACACTTCAAATGAATGTAAATGCGACACTTGCTTGCTAGAAAATAGCGTCTGCAGATGTCTAGGTATCGCAGCAATAGAGATCTAATGCTTCTTAAAACGCGATATCGCATCTCATTCCTATTTTTCATGGTAAGATATAATATGATTTGCGAAGTGTTATGTATTCCTCGTCTACACTTCAAATGAATGTAAATGCGACACTTCCTTGCAAGGAAATGGCGTTTGCAGATGTCTGCGTATCGTAGCAATAGAGTTCTTATGATTCTTAAATCGCGATATTGCATCTCATTTCTATGTTTCATGGTAAGATATAATATGATTTGCGAAATGTCATGTATTCCTCGTCTACACTTCAAATGAATGTAAATGCGACACATCCTTGCTAGGAAATAGCGTCTGCAGATGTCTACGTATCGTAGCAATAGAGTTCTAATTCTTTTTAAAACGCGATATCGCATCTCATTTCTATGTTTCATGGTAAGATATAATATGATTTGCGAAGTGTTATGCATTCCTCGTCTACGATTCAAATGAATGTAAATGCGACACTTCCTTGCTAGAAAATAGTGTTTGCAGATGTCTACGTATCGTAGCAATAAAGTTCTTATGATTCTTCAAACGCGAGATCGCATCTCATTTCTATGTTTCATGGTAAGATAAAATATGATTTGCGAAGTGTCATGTATTCCTCGTCTACACTTCTAATGAATGTAAATGCGACACTTCCTTGCTAGGAAATAGCGTCTGCAGATGTCTACGTATCGTAGCAATAGAGTTCTAATGCTTTTTAAAACGCGATATCGCATCTCATTTCTATGTTTCATGGTAAGATATAATATGATTTGCGAAGTGTTATGCATTCCTCGTCTACGATTCAAATGAATGTAAATGCGACACTTCCTTGCAAGGAAATAGCGTTTGCAGATGTCTACGTATCGTAGCAATAGAGTTCTTATGAATCTTAAAACGCGATATCGCATCTCATTTCTATGTTTCATGGTAAGATAAAATATGATTTGCGAAGTGTCATGTATTCCTCGTCTACACTTCAAATGAATGTAAATGCGACACTTCCTTGCTAGGAAATAGCGTCTGCAGATGTCTACGTATCGTAGCAATAGAGCTCTAATGCTTCTTAAAACGCGATATCGCATCTCATTTCTATGTTTCATGGTAAGATATAATATGATTTGCGAAGTGTTATGCATTCCTCGTCTACGATTCAAATGAATGTAAATGCGACACTTCCTTGCAAGGAAATAGCGTTTGCAGATGTCTACGTATCGTAGCAATAGAGTTCTTATGATTCTTAAAACGCGATATCGCATCTCATTTCTATGTTTCATGGTAAGATAAAATATAATTTGCGAAGTGTCATGTATTCCTCGTCTACACTTCAAATGAATGTAAATGCGACACTTCCTTGCTAGGAAATAGCGTCTGCAGATGTCTACGTATCGTAGCAATAGAGTTCTAATGCTTCTTAAAACGCGATATCGCATCTCATTTCTATGTTTCATGGTAAGATATAATATTCATTGCTAAGTGTTATGCATTCCTCGTCTACGATTCAAATGAATGTAAATGCGACACTTCCTTGCAAGGAAATAGCGTTTGCAGATGTCTACGTATCGTAGCAATAGAGTTCTTATGATTCTTAAATCGCGATATCGCATCTCATTTCTATGTTTCGTGTTAAGATATAATATGATTTGCGAAGTATCATGTATTCCTCGTCTACACTTCAAATGAATGTAAATGCGACACTTCCTTGCTAGGAAATAGCGTCTGCAGATGTCTAGGTATCGCAGCAATAGAGATCTAATGCTTCTTAAAACGCGATATCGCATCTCATTCCTATTTTTCATGGTAAGATATAATATGATTTGCGAAGTGTTATGTATTCCTCGTCTACACTTCAAATGCGTGTAAATGCGACACTTCCTTGTAAGGAAATAGCGTTTGCAGATGTCTACGTATCTTAGCAATAGAGTTCTTATGATTCTTAAAACGCGATATCGCATCTCATTTCTATGTTTCATGGTAAGATATAATATGATTTGCGAAGTGTCATGTATTCCTCGTCTACACTTCAAATGAATGTAAATGCGACACTTCCTTGCAAGGAAATAGCGTCTGCAGATGTCTAGGTATCGTAGCAATAAAGTTCTAATGCTTCTTAAAACGCGATATCGCTTCTCATTTCTATGTATCACGGTAAGATATAATATGATTTGCGAAGTGTCATGTATTCCTCGTCTACACTTCAAATGAATGTGAATGCGACACTTCCTTGCAAGGAAATAGCGTTTGCAGATGTCTACGTATCGTAGCAATAGAGTTCTTATGATTCTTAAAACGCGATATCGCATCTCATTTCTATGTTTCATGGTAAGATAAAATATAATTTGCGAAGTGTCATGTATTCCTCGTCTACACTTCAAATGAATGTAAATGCGACACTTCCTTGCTAGGAAATAGCGTCTGCAGATGTCTACGTATCGTAGCAATAGAGTTCTAATGCTTCTTAAAACGCGATATCGCATCTCATTTCTATGTTTCATGGTAAGATATAATATTCATTGCTAAGTGTTATGCATTCCTCGTCTACGATTCAAATGAATGTAAATGCGACACTTCCTTGCAAGGAAATAGCGTTTGCAGATGTCTACGTATCGTAGCAATAGAGTTCTTATGATTCTTAAATCGCGATATCGCATCTCATTTCTATGTTTCGTGTTAAGATATAATATGATTTGCGAAGTATCATGTATTCCTCGTCTACACTTCAAATGAATGTAAATGCGACACTTCCTTGCTAGGAAATAGCGTCTGCAGATGTCTAGGTATCGCAGCAATAGAGATCTAATGCTTCTTAAAACGCGATATCGCATCTCATTCCTATTTTTCATGGTAAGATATAATATGATTTGCGAAGTGTTATGTATTCCTCGTCTACACTTCAAATGCGTGTAAATGCGACACTTCCTTGTAAGGAAATAGCGTTTGCAGATGTCTACGTATCTTAGCAATAGAGTTCTTATGATTCTTAAAACGCGATATCGCATCTCATTTCTATGTTTCATGGTAAGATATAATATGATTTGCGAAGTGTCATGTATTCCTCGTCTACACTTCAAATGAATGTAAATGCGACACTTCCTAGCTAGGAAATAGCGTCTGCAGATGTCTACGTATCGTAGCAATAGAGTTCTAATGCTTTTTAGAACGCGATATCGCATCTCATTTCTATGTATCAAGGTAAGATATAATATGATTTGCGAAGTGTCATGCATTCCTCGTCTACGATTCAATGAATGTAAATGCGACATTTCCTTGCAAGGAAATAGCGTCTGCAGATGTCTAGGTATCGTAGCAATAGAGTTCTAATGCTTTTTAGAACGCGACATCGCATCTCATTTCTATGTTTCATGGTAAGATATAATATGATTTGCGAAGTGTTATGCATTCCTCGTCTACGATTCAAATGAATGTAAATGCGACACTTCCTTGCAAGGAAATAGCGTTTGCAGATGTCTACGTATCGTAGCAATAGAGTTCTAATGCTTCTTAAAACGCGATATCGCATCTCATTTCTATGTTTCATGGTAAGATATAATATGATTTGCGAAGTGTTATGCATTCCTCGTCTACGATTCAAATGAATGTAAATGCGACACTTCCTTGCTAGAAAATAGTGTTTGCAGATGTCTACGTATCGTAGCAATAAAGTTCTTATGATTCTTCAAACGCGAGATCGCATCTCATTTCTATGTTTCATGGTAAGATAAAATATGATTTGCGAAGTGTCATGTATTCCTCGTCTACACTTCTAATGAATGTAAATGCGACACTTCCTTGCTAGGAAATAGCGTCTGCAGATGTCTACGTATCGTAGCAATAGAGTTCTAATGCTTTTTAAAACGCGATATCGCATCTCATTTCTATGTTTCATGGTAAGATATAATATGATTTGCGAAGTGTTATGCATTCCTCGTCTACGATTCAAATGAATGTAAATGCGACACTTCCTTGCAAGGAAATAGCGTTTGCAGATGTCTACGTATCGTAGCAATAGAGTTCTTATGAATCTTAAAACGCGATATCGCATCTCATTTCTATGTTTCATGGTAAGATAAAATATGATTTGCGAAGTGTCATGTATTCCTCGTCTACACTTCAAATGAATGTAAATGCGACACTTCCTTGCTAGGAAATAGCGTCTGCAGATGTCTACGTATCGTAGCAATAGAGCTCTAATGCTTCTTAAAACGCGATATCGCATCTCATTTCTATGTTTCATGGTAAGATATAATATGATTTGCGAAGTGTTATGCATTCCTCGTCTACGATTCAAATGAATGTAAATGCGACACTTCCTTGCAAGGAAATAGCGTTTGCAGATGTCTACGTATCGTAGCAATAGAGTTCTTATGATTCTTAAAACGCGATATCGCATCTCATTTCTATGTTTCATGGTAAGATAAAATATAATTTGCGAAGTGTCATGTATTCCTCGTCTACACTTCAAATGAATGTAAATGCGACACTTCCTTGCTAGGAAATAGCGTCTGCAGATGTCTACGTATCGTAGCAATAGAGTTCTAATGCTTCTTAAAACGCGATATCGCATCTCATTTCTATGTTTCATGGTAAGATATAATATTCATTGCTAAGTGTTATGCATTCCTCGTCTACGATTCAAATGAATGTAAATGCGACACTTCCTTGCAAGGAAATAGCGTTTGCAGATGTCTACGTATCGTAGCAATAGAGTTCTTATGATTCTTAAATCGCGATATCGCATCTCATTTCTATGTTTCGTGTTAAGATATAATATGATTTGCGAAGTATCATGTATTCCTCGTCTACACTTCAAATGAATGTAAATGCGACACTTCCTTGCTAGGAAATAGCGTCTGCAGATGTCTAGGTATCGCAGCAATAGAGATCTAATGCTTCTTAAAACGCGATATCGCATCTCATTCCTATTTTTCATGGTAAGATATAATATGATTTGCGAAGTGTTATGTATTCCTCGTCTACACTTCAAATGCGTGTAAATGCGACACTTCCTTGTAAGGAAATAGCGTTTGCAGATGTCTACGTATCTTAGCAATAGAGTTCTTATGATTCTTAAAACGCGATATCGCATCTCATTTCTATGTTTCATGGTAAGATATAATATGATTTGCGAAGTGTCATGTATTCCTCGTCTACACTTCAAATGAATGTAAATGCGACACTTCCTTGCAAGGAAATAGCGTCTGCAGATGTCTAGGTATCGTAGCAATAAAGTTCTAATGCTTCTTAAAACGCGATATCGCTTCTCATTTCTATGTATCACGGTAAGATATAATATGATTTGCGAAGTGTCATGTATTCCTCGTCTACACTTCAAATGAATGTGAATGCGACACTTCCTTGCAAGGAAATAGCGTTTGCAGATGTCTACGTATCGTAGCAATAGAGTTCTTATGATTCTTAAAACGCGATATCGCATCTCATTTCTATGTTTCATGGTAAGATAAAATATAATTTGCGAAGTGTCATGTATTCCTCGTCTACACTTCAAATGAATGTAAATGCGACACTTCCTTGCTAGGAAATAGCGTCTGCAGATGTCTACGTATCGTAGCAATAGAGTTCTAATGCTTCTTAAAACGCGATATCGCATCTCATTTCTATGTTTCATGGTAAGATATAATATTCATTGCTAAGTGTTATGCATTCCTCGTCTACGATTCAAATGAATGTAAATGCGACACTTCCTTGCAAGGAAATAGCGTTTGCAGATGTCTACGTATCGTAGCAATAGAGTTCTTATGATTCTTAAATCGCGATATCGCATCTCATTTCTATGTTTCGTGTTAAGATATAATATGATTTGCGAAGTATCATGTATTCCTCGTCTACACTTCAAATGAATGTAAATGCGACACTTCCTTGCTAGGAAATAGCGTCTGCAGATGTCTAGGTATCGCAGCAATAGAGATCTAATGCTTCTTAAAACGCGATATCGCATCTCATTCCTATTTTTCATGGTAAGATATAATATGATTTGCGAAGTGTTATGTATTCCTCGTCTACACTTCAAATGCGTGTAAATGCGACACTTCCTTGTAAGGAAATAGCGTTTGCAGATGTCTACGTATCTTAGCAATAGAGTTCTTATGATTCTTAAAACGCGATATCGCATCTCATTTCTATGTTTCATGGTAAGATATAATATGATTTGCGAAGTGTCATGTATTCCTCGTCTACACTTCAAATGAATGTAAATGCGACACTTCCTAGCTAGGAAATAGCGTCTGCAGATGTCTACGTATCGTAGCAATAGAGTTCTAATGCTTTTTAGAACGCGATATCGCATCTCATTTCTATGTATCAAGGTAAGATATAATATGATTTGCGAAGTGTCATGCATTCCTCGTCTACGATTCAATGAATGTAAATGCGACATTTCCTTGCAAGGAAATAGCGTCTGCAGATGTCTAGGTATCGTAGCAATAGAGTTCTAATGCTTTTTAGAACGCGACATCGCATCTCATTTCTATGTTTCATGGTAAGATATAATATGATTTGCGAAGTGTTATGCATTCCTCGTCTACGATTCAAATGAATGTAAATGCGACACTTCCTTGCAAGGAAATAGCGTTTGCAGATGTCTACGTATCGTAGCAATAGAGTTCTAATGCTTCTTAAAACGCGATATCGCATCTCATTTCTATGTTTCATGGTAAGATATAATATGATTTGCTAAGTGTTATGTATTCCTCGTCTACACTTCAAATGAATGTAAATGCGACACTTCCTTGCAAGGAAATGGCGTTTGCAGATGTCTGCGTATCGTAGCAATAGAGTTCTTATGATTCTTAAATCGCGATGTTGCATCTCATTTCTATGTTTCATGGTAAGATATAATATGATTTGCGAAGTGTTATGTATTCCTCGTCTACACTTCAAATGAATGTAAATGCGACACTTCCTTGCAAGGAAATAGCGTCTGCAGATGTCTAGGTATCGTAGCAATAGAGTTCTTATGATTCTTAAATCGCGATATCGCATCTCATTTCTATGTTTCGTGTTAAGATATAATATGATTTGCGAAGTATCATGTATTCCTCGTCTACACTTCAAATGAATGTAAATGCGACACTTCCTAGCTAGGAAATAGCGTCTGCAGATGTCTAGGTATCGCAGCAATAGGGATCTAATGCTTCTTAAAACGCGATATCGCATCTCATTCCTATTTTTCATGGTAAGATATAATATTATTTGCGAAGTGTTATGTATTCCTCGTCTACACTTCAAATGCGTGTAAATGCGACACTTCCTTGTAAGGAAATAGCGTTTGCAGATGTCTACGTATCGTAGCAATAGAGTTCTTATGATTCTTAAAACGCGATATCGCATCTCATTTCTATGTTTCATGGTAAGATATAATATGGTTTGCGAAGTGTCATGTATTCCTCGTCTACAGTTCAAATGAATGTAAATGCGACACTTCCTTGCAAGGAAATAGCGTCTGCAGATGTCTAGGTATCGTAGCAATAAAGTTCTAATGCTTCTTAAAACGCGATATCGCTTCTCATTTCTATGTATCACGGTAAGATATAATATGATTTGCGAAGTGTCATGTATTCCTCGTCTACACTTCAAATGAATGTGAATGCGACACATCCTCGCTAGGAAATAGCGTTTGCAGATGTCTGCGTATCGTAGCAATAGAGTTCTTATGATTCTTAAATCGCGATATTGCATCTCATTTCTATGTTTCATGGTAAGATATAATATTCATTGCGAAGTGTTATGCATTCCTCGTCTACGATTCAAATGAATGTAAATGCGACACTTCCTAGCTAGGAAATAGCGTCTGCAGATGTCTAGGTATCGCAGCAATAGGGATCTAATGCTTCTTAAAACGCGATATCGCATCTCATTCCTATTTTTCATGGTAAGATATAATATTATTTGCGAAGTGTTATGTATTCCTCGTCTACACTTCAAATGCGTGTAAATGCGACACTTCCTTGTAAGGAAATAGCGTTTGCAGATGTCTACGTATCGTAGCAATAGAGTTCTAATGCTTCTTAGAACGCGATATCGCATCTCATTTCTATGTATCACGGTAAGATATAATATGATTTGCGAAGTGTCATGTATTCCTCGTCTATATTTCAAATGAATGTGAATGCGACACTTCCTCGCTAGGAAATAGCGTTTGCAGATGTCTACGTATCGTAGCAATAGATTTCTAATGCTTCTTAAAACGCCATATCGCATCTCATTTCTATGTTTCATGGTAAGAAATGATATGATTTGCGAAGTGTCATGTATTCCTCGTCTACACTTCAAATGAATGTAAATGCGACACTTCCTTGCAAGGAAATAGCGTCTGCAGATGTCTACGTATCGTAGCAATAGATTTCTAATGCTTCTTAAAACGCGATATCGCATCTCATTTCTATGTTTCATGGTAAGATATAATATGATTTGCGAAGTGTTATGCATTCCTCGTCTACGATTCAAATGAATGTAAATGCGACACTTCCTTGCAAGGAAATAGCGTTTGCAGATGTCTACTGTCACGTCCCGAGGTGCGGTTGCGCTCGCAACGGTGGCACAAAGTCGTAACCGTTCCCGAAAATAACGCGAATTGCGTCCGGACCGGGTTCGTTGGCGTTTCGGACTCGATAAAACGGTAATTAACACGAAACTTACCTTGCGAAGGCTTGATTCCGCTGTCTGATTTCTCTTTCCAGGTGCCTGGAGCGCCTTGGATCCGCAACCGGGATGGCGGCGGCGTACGGCTGGAACGGAGGTACGGGTCGTGCGGCGAAGGAAACCTCCTTCACAGGAACCAGGGCTCGAACGTAGGAAATTGAATATTCTGGTGCATCACCCACGTATTCCCGAGCGAGACGACGAATAAACTCTCTCCTCCCCGCGCGTCGTGTACGCTTTGTCGGAGGTGCAAGGCTCGTCGAGAATACTTGAACTTCGGTCGAGTACGGCGCGGCTAAGCGTTGGTTCGCTCTAGCTTACCGGGATCAACCTGGGCGCAAGATATTCTGTACACGGTAGAAGTGAGGATGGAGCAACTAAGCGCTGGTTCGCTCTAGTCGTCGAGCCTCAAGACTATCGCAGATGAGATATAGAAATAGAATAATCGCGAGCGTACCCGTGGAGTAGAATTAAGGAATTGTATTTGAACTTGAATAAAGATACTTTGAATCTGGTAAAAATAAACTATATTCTATGATTTCACTATACTAGATACACTTGACTAAATTCTAAGTTACTGGCTAGCGATTACAATGAGAATTAGAAATAGTATAAAGTATCGAATGGACTCCGCTATGGGAGTATGGATAGAGACGAATGCATTAGAGCTAATTGCTCGTTGCGAATGAGCCTATTGCTCGGATCGGAAGTGCATCGTTCGGATGCTGGATTAGAACTCCTCGGTTCGGAGATGAGTTAGCAACTGACTCTCGGATCTCGCGTCCGCGACCTCCTCGGGTCGCGCGGCGCGCGAGTCGCTGGGCCCTCGCGGTGGGGCGGACGGTCGGAGTAGGGCGGCCGCTCGGCCCTCGTGGTGGGGCGGCCGTTCGGAGTGGGGCGCGGCCCGCGTTAAGCGTGAGCCGCGAGCGTCGAGTGTGCGCGCGAGTGCACGGAACATAACCGTGCATGAATAAAATATATACATATATTTACTTAAATCTAGGTGTGTGTTGGTGTGTATGTACATGTATGAGTAGTGTGCTTATTCTAATCCCACATGTACGAGAAGTACGTATAGGGCTTCGTGATCGCTGGGGATTCGACCCAGTATGTGTCGGAGAGCTCCTCGCCCTCGTAATACGGGGTGAAGTCCTCCCCCTCGTGTGTGGAGATCGCGCGTGGGCGCGGCATGCTGCATCCCTCTTCCCTCTCGTATCTTTGTCTCCTTCTGTAGGGACGGCGAGTCGGCGGGTGGCCCGTGTGCAGGGGCTCCGGATGCGGATGCTGGGGATGATGAGGTGGGCGTCGGAGGGTGGCAGGCGGTACGCCTGACGTTACACCACCCCCCTTGGAAAAAGAATCTCGGCCATGCCGAGATCTCTTGTCTGTTGGGTAGATTTCGGGATGCTGGATCCTTCTCTTGGTCCTGTCGGCTGGATGCTGCGGAATCTGAGGTTTTTCGCCTGGTTGATCCTGGCGATAACGTTTGGAGATTGGACCGTGACTGCGGGCTTCCTTCGGATTGCAGGCACTTTCGTCGCTTTCACTTTCAGCGTTCGTTTGAATGTCACTGCTCTCACTGACTTCATTTTCAGTTTTTCGCACTTTTCTTTCACTAGCATCCACACTCTGCATACTATGCATTCGTTTACAAATTTTGATTTTGTTCGTATGAACAATTTTATGGCGCCCTTTTACATTTAGCTTAACATTACAGTTGCCCAAAATTTCGAGGATACGGTACGGTCCAGAGTATTGTGCCTGGAACTTATGTTTGTTCGGCTCTTTTAAAAGATAGACCCATTGGCCTACCTCGAAGTTTTGGACATTGAGATTTCGGTCATAGTAATATTTAGAACGGCGTTTCGCATTGTCTAGATTGGCTTTAGCCAAATCCTGAGATTTCGAGATTTTCTCCTGAAGTTGTATAAGATAGTCGCTATAAGTTTCGTTATCAGAGCTGTCCTGAAAAGGAGTGGCTGACGGCGTCCTAGCTATCCTGCCGAACACTAGTTCGTGTGGGGTGTATAATGTACCCTCGTGCACACTGGTGTTGTATGAAAACATTGCGTACGGTAACCAATTCACCCAATCGTTACTCGACTCTATGTAATGCTTCAGATATTCGGCCAGGACGTGGTGAGATCGTTCAACGGACCCGTTTGTCTGTGGATGGAACGCAGTGGACTTGTATTGCTTAATACGGAATTTGATTGCTATGGCTTTAATCAAGCTATTTATAAAGTTCGAACCTTGGTCCGTGAGTATGCCTTTCGGGCATCCGAACTTACAAATGAATTCTTTTATTAAAGCTTCGGCAATGTCTACTGCGGTGGTGGTTTTGAGAGGAACTGCGACTGAGTATTTAGTGAGGAGATCTTGGATCGTGAGGATACTCGTATAACCGTCGGAAGTTTCGGGAAGAGGACCCATTACGTCCATTGAAATCTTATCGAATGCCCTGCCAGGGGTGTCGGTTAAAGTGAGAGGCTGTCTGGTCTTTACCCGGACCAGTTTCTCTGTCTGACAACTTTTACATTTGCCAATATATTCTTGTATTTGTGTTTTCATGTTTGGCCAAAAGTATTGTTGTCTGATGCGAGAATAAGTTTTATTAACCCCTTTGTGACCTCCCACAGGGGAGTCGTGGTTTTCTCTTATTATTTTCAGTCGCTCTTCGACCGAAGGGGTTTTAATGAGGCCCTGGCAGACCGTAATCTGGACAGTTGTTTCGTAAAACAGGTCTTGAAGGATTTTCTGGATTCGGGACCAGGATACGGAGTCTAGATAGGTTTGTGCGATACTAAATGTTTGTAATTGTAATTCGTTTACAACGTCGCACAAGGATCTGAATGTTTCTATTACGGTCTGGAAATTGATTGATCTGGTGGAATGTTCGATGATTGGAAGCTGGATTTGGAATTCGTTTCCGATTTGTATGACTTTGGCTTTGGTAAGGACGTGATTTTTGTTTAGGAGGAATTTTTCAGTGTTTGCTAGATCTTTGGCGCCCGTGTCATAGGGGTGCCCAGATTGCGTGACGAAGACAACTACATTGTCTCGTCGCGTTGATAATGCGTCACGGCTGAAATTAAATAGGGGTTCGCGTCGGAAAAATTCATTTGGAGCAGGAGTATAGAAGTCGGTGCTGTCGCTGGCGACTTGCGGAGGTGGTGCTGTGTTGGTACGGAAGGACGTGCCTGGAGTCGGTAATTCAGGTTCTGATGTTACCGGAGTAGGAGGAGGCGCTAGTGTGGTATACTTTTTACGGGTTTCCGGAGGCACATCGAAGATGTCGTCCTCCGAGTTTTCTGAATACGAGAGCGGAAAAATTTGAGCGGGATTCCGCGACAATGCGTCCGCATTAAGGTTCGTTTTTCCACTTTTATAGACCATCTCGTAGTCAAATTCCGCTAACTTAAGCCTCCACCGTACGAGTCTACTTGACGGGTCCTTGACCGAATTCATCCACACTAACGGTCGATGGTCGGTAACGAGTTTGAATTGATTACCGTATATGTATGGACGAAAGTAATGGACGGCGTAGACAATCGCCAGACACTCCTTCTCGATCGTGGAGTAGTTTTTCTCCGCAGCGTTTAACAGTCGCGACGTGTACGCGATTGGCAAGTCGCGGCCTATTGGTCCTTGACTCAAGATAGCACCAATAGCTTCGGCGGACGCGTCGGTCGTTATCACGAATGGTTGTTTAAAGTTGGGGTACTGCAAGATAGGCGCTTCGCATAGGCAATCTCGGAGTTTGACGAATGAATTCTCATGCTCGTTACGCCATACAAAGGGCGCGTCCTTTTTTAACAAATTCGTTAGAGGCTTAGCAATATTGGAAAAATTTGCGATGAACCGCCTGTAGTATCCCGCGAGCCCGAGGAATTGTTTGATCTGTTTCGCGTTGCGCGGGCGCGGAAAATTTTTGACGGCGCTAATTTTCGCAGGGTCAGGTTTTACACCGTGCTCACTGATAATATGACCCAAATAGCTTACTTCTCTCCTCAAGAATTCGCACTTATCCGGCTGCAATACTAAATTAGCTTCTTTGAGCCGTTGAGTTAATTTATCGAATTTAAGTCGATGTTCTTGAAGAGAGCTAGCGTAGATAACAATGTCGTCCAAATAGACGAAAATTTCGTTCCCCTGGAGACCGGACAGGACATTGTCCATAAGTCGTTGGAACGTTGCTGGCGCATTTTTTAATCCGAATGGCATTCTTTTAAATTCATAATGCCCGTGAGGCGTCGAAAAAGCAGTTTTAGGAGCATCGGCGGGCTCCATTGGGATCTGGTGAAATCCGCTCGCGAGATCGAATGTACTAAAATACTTCGCACTCCCGAGCTGATCAAGTATCTCGGTAATGCAAGGGAGGGGATAGGCATCGGCGACAGATTTCTCATTGAGTGCGCGGTAGTCGATGACGACGCGCCATTGCTTGTTGCCCAAGGAGTCCGGTTTCTTTGGGACAACCCACAATGGCGAATTATATGGTGATTTTGACGGAGAGATGACACCATTTTGTAAAAATTTGTCGACTTGTCGTCGAATCTCCTCCTTATGAGCTGGTGGGAAACGGTATTGTTTCACATTGACGGGGCGGTCGTCGACGGTTGGAATCTTGTGCGTGGTTGCTGACGTATGTCCTAATTTATCCCCCTCAATGTGAAAAAGCTCCTGCGTGCTTTGAACGAGACGGACGACGTGCTCTCTTTCCTCTGCGTTGAGGTGGTCGAGACGGAGGAGACTAAGAATTCGGTCTAGGCGAGATTTCGAAGGATTGGCGGATTTCGATGTTTGTTTTAACGGCGCCTGTTGTATATTATTTTTAACCGCCTGAGCATAAGAGATCTGTTGAACATTCGCGATTTTGCAACGCGAAGGAGGAGTTTCGATTGTCGAGTATGGTGTCTGACTCGAGAAAGAAATAGAAGTTTTCCCTTTTTGGGATGAGCCGATCGGTACGGCGGATACGTTAGATTTAGTAGATTTAGAAAAAACCGGATACAGCGACGGACTATCCTCCTCGTGGAGGGGAGTCATGATTTGCGCGGGCTCAAGTACGATTTCTGGTAACGCGATTTCGACGGCGCGGTCGGATGAATTAATTATTCGAGTTACCGCTTTGCCCCGAATTACTCTGACGAGAGCGTTTCCGAAAAATATACCCGGCGCAAGATCGATACGGGGAATTATACCTTCCGCGAGGTTCGAATTAACTACGCGGACCTTGATACCGATATTTGATCTCGGCGGAATGGAGATACGGTCTCCTGACTTCGGAGAAGCTGCTTTGTCTTGCGTTCGAAGCTTCGATTTCGTTGCTGCATCGCGTTTCAGCGGAGGCGATGATTTACGCGGCGGGCGCGGCGGCGGAGGGGGAATAGATTCCGTGCGCGGCGCTTGTTTACGTTTCGGCGATAGGAGAGGCTTTATTTTCGAGTCCGGTGACGGTTCCTCGAGTGTTTCGATATCGTCTTCGAAAGGGATTCTCTTACCATTCCATTTGATTATTTTATTTGGAAAAGAGATTTCTGCGTCCATACAGAACCCGGAGCCGAGGATCCCGCTTGGTTTAAGGGGAAAATCATCCTCGACCACATTAAAAGGAACGACGCGACCGAAAATGACAAGATTCACCGTCCCTAGGGTTGCGGTTTTGCCATCGGTTACCCCTGTTATTATTACGATCTCGGACTTATCGATTCGCGCGGATGCTTTTAGAGCCGAACGTTTTATAATATTTATTTCCGCCCCAGTGTCCACCATGAAGCGAGTTGGTGAAATTAGAAGATCGGATTTTAGAATTACGTTTGGCGTGCTAGTTTTTCCGGTTATGTTTATCGCGGCGTTTCGTCGATTTCCGCGTTGGAGTTGTTCGCGGCGAGAGGACGGACTTGGTGCGCGGCCTCGCCACCTGTCTCGCGGCGGGTGCGGAGGCCATTGTCGTTTCCCGAATTTTTATTTACCGCGTTGTTGTACTGCCTTTTGCGGCACTCGCCTATTTCGTGCCCCGGGGTCTTGCAATAGCGACAAAATTTGGGCGCGTCCCTGGCTACGATTTGTCTCGGTTGTTCGTACGCGGGGCCTCGAGTAGGAGGCGGTACGTCCCTGGATCGCAAGTATTCCTGCGGTCGGTACGGCGATGGCGGTCTGAGCCGACATTCGGTCGCGTAATGTCCGATATTATTGCATTTTCGGCAAATAATTTCGGCTGGTTTTTCGCGCGATTCTGGTCGCGCGACACGCGATCTACCTAGCCGGTTGCAATCACGTTCGTGCATTTGATAGAGCTCCCGCGCTCGAGCGAACGTTTCTCGCAATGTACCGAATGAATTTACCGTCATTTGCATCCGAATTTCTGGAATGAGACCGTCTTTGAAACATTGTAATGTGAGCGCGTCTACGTCATCGAGCGATTCCGGTGTGTCTCGTCGAGCAAGCCTTTCGCAATCAATTATAGCGGTTCTAAGATCTTTTACTCGACCGATGTAATCTAGAATGTGCTCGTTCGCGCGCATAAATATATTGGCAAGTTCACCCCGATAATGATGAGCTGATTTTATGGAGCAAAATGTGCTGCGAAGAACGTCGGTTAATTCGAGTATTGTGTGACATGGCTCGTCTTCTAGCGCGGCGTAGGCACGACCCTTGAGTTTTCCCTTAAGCAGGCGTGTGAAAGTTCGCTCGCACCCATTAGGGATAAGCTCATAAGCGCGTTTACACGCTCGGGTAAACTGAAGAATTGGAATGTTCTGACCATCGAATGTCGGCACGGCTTCGAGGGCCTGCTTAAGCGATAGCTCGTCGTGTTGCGAACTATTTGTATTGAAATCAGAGCTCGAATTATGTGCGGAAAGCGGATTTCCCCGAGGAATATCCAGCGAAACGGTATCGTCGCGCGTTAAATCAGGCGTTCTGCGAATAGATTCTAATTCACGACGTAAAATTTCTATTTGCTGGAGCAACGCGGCATTACTCGGATCGGTCGCTTTCGTATTTTTCGCGGAAGTATTTGGTTGCGCGGTACTAGGAAGAGGCTCGGCGATAGCGTCTTGGAAGTCGAGCGTTCTGCTAGTGCGTTTTTCGCGTTCGGAATCGGCCATCGCGGCGGCTCGCTGTGTCTGCTGGCGCGTTTTTGTCGGAGTCCGGGTTGCCATATCTAGTTTCGCGGTTCCTTTCGGCGGAATTTCCGGAGGAAACGCGTGGCTATCCCACCGCTGTCACCAAAAATAACTTTCGTGTCACGTCCCGAGGTGCGGTTGCGCTCGCAACGGTGGCACAAAGTCGTAACCGTTCCCGAAAATAACGCGAATTGCGTCCGGACCGGGTTCGTTGGCGTTTCGGACTCGATAAAACGGTAATTAACACGAAACTTACCTTGCGAAGGCTTGATTCCGCTGTCTGATTTCTCTTTCCAGGTACCTGGAGCGCCTTGGATCCGCAACCGGGATGGCGGCGGCGTACGGCTGGAACGGAGGTACGGGTCGTGCGGCGAAGGAAACCTCCTTCACAGGAACCAGGGCTCGAACGTAGGAAATTGAATATTCTGGTGCATCACCCACGTATTCCCGAGCGAGACGACGAATAAACTCTCTCCTCCCCGCGCGTCGTGTACGCTTTGTCGGAGGTGCAAGGCTCGTCGAGAATACTTGAACTTCGGTCGAGTACGGCGCGGCTAAGCGTTGGTTCGCTCTAGCTTACCGGGATCAACCTGGGCGCAAGATATTCTGTACACGGTAGAAGTGAGGATGGAGCAACTAAGCGCTGGTTCGCTCTAGTCGTCGAGCCTCAAGACTATCGCAGATGAGATATAGAAATAGAATAATCGCGAGCGTACCCGTGGAGTAGAATTAAGGAATTGTATTTGAACTTGAATAAAGATACTTTGAATCTGGTAAAAATAAACTATATTCTATGATTTCACTATACTAGATACACTTGACTAAATTCTAAGTTACTGGCTAGCGATTACAATGAGAATTAGAAATAGTATAAAGTATCGAATGGACTCCGCTATGGGAGTATGGATAGAGACGAATGCATTAGAGCTAATTGCTCGTTGCGAATGAGCCTATTGCTCGGATCGGAAGTGCATCGTTCGGATGCTGGATTAGAACTCCTCGGTTCGGAGATGAGTTAGCAACTGACTCTCGGATCTCGCGTCCGCGACCTCCTCGGGTCGCGCGGCGCGCGAGTCGCTGGGCCCTCGCGGTGGGGCGGACGGTCGGAGTAGGGCGGCCGCTCGGCCCTCGTGGTGGGGCGGCCGTTCGGAGTGGGGCGCGGCCCGCGTTAAGCGTGAGCCGCGAGCGTCGAGTGTGCGCGCGAGTGCACGGAACATAACCGTGCATGAATAAAATATATACATATATTTACTTAAATCTAGGTGTGTGTTGGTGTGTATGTACATGTATGAGTAGTGTGCTTATTCTAATCCCACATGTACGAGAAGTACGTATAGGGCTTCGTGATCGCTGGGGATTCGACCCAGTATGTGTCGGAGAGCTCCTCGCCCTCGTAATACGGGGTGAAGTCCTCCCCCTCGTGTGTGGAGATCGCGCGTGGGCGCGGCATGCTGCATCCCTCTTCCCTCTCGTATCTTTGTCTCCTTCTGTAGGGACGGCGAGTCGGCGGGTGGCCCGTGTGCAGGGGCTCCGGATGCGGATGCTGGGGATGATGAGGTGGGCGTCGGAGGGTGGCAGGCGGTACGCCTGACGTTACACTACGTATCGTAGCAACAGAGTTCTTATGATTCTTAAAACGCGATATCGCATCTCATTTCTATGTTTCATGGTAAGATAAAATATAATTTGCGAAGTGTCATGTATTCCTCGTCTACACTTCAAATGAATGTAAATGCGACACTTCCTTGCAAGGAAATAGCGTCTGCAGATGTCTAGGTATCGTAGCAATAGAGTTCTAATGCTTCTTAAAACGCGATATCGCATCTCATTCCTATGTTTCATGGTAAGATATAATATGATTTGCGAAGTGCTATGTATTCCTCGTCTACACTTCAAATGAATGTAAATGCGACACTTCCTTGCAAGGAAATAGCGTCTGCAGATGTCTAGGTATCGTAGCAATAGAGTTCTAATGCTTCTTAAAACGCGATATCGCATCTCATTTCTATGTATCACGGTAAGATATAATATGATTTGCGAAGTGTCATGTATTCCTCGTCTACACTTCAAATGAATGTGAATGCGACACTTCCTCGCTAGGAAATAGCGTTTGCAGATGTCTGCGTATCGTAGCAAAAGAGTTCTAATGCTTCTTAAAACGCGATATCGCATCTCATTTCTATGTATCACGGTAAGATATAATATGATTTGCGAAGTGTCATGCACTCCTCGTCTACACTTCAAATGAATGTGACTGCGACACTTCCTCGCTAGGATATAGCGTTTGCAGATGTCTACGTATCGTAGCAATAGATTTCTAATGCTTCTTAAAACGCGATATCGCATCTCATGTCTATGTTTCATGGTAAGATATAATATCATCTGCGAAGTGTCATGTATTCCTCGTCTACACTTCAAATGAATGTAAATGCGACACTTCCTTGCTAGGAAATAGCGTCTGCAGATGTCTACGTATCGTAGCAATAGAGTTCTAATGCTTTTTAGAACGCGATATCGCATCTCATTTCTATGTATCAAGGTAAGATATAATATGATTTGCGAAGTGTCATGCATTCCTCGTCTACGATTCAATGAATGTAAATGCGACATTTCCTTGCAAGGAAATAGCGTCTGCAGATGTCTAGGTATCGTAGCAATAGAGTTCTAATGCTTTTTAGAACGCGACATCGCATCTCATTTCTATGTTTCATGGTAAGATATAATATGATTTGCGAAGTGTTATGCATTCCTCGTCTACGATTCAAATGAATGTAAATGCGACACTTCCTTGCAAGGAAATAGCGTTTGCAGATGTCTACGTATCGTAGCAATAGAGTTCTAATGCTTCTTAAAACGCGATATCGCATCTCATTTCTATGTTTCATGGTAAGATATAATATGATTTGCTAAGTGTTATGTATTCCTCGTCTACACTTCAAATGAATGTAAATGCGACACTTCCTTGCAAGGAAATGGCGTTTGCAGATGTCTGCGTATCGTAGCAATAGAGTTCTTATGATTCTTAAATCGCGATGTTGCATCTCATTTCTATGTTTCATGGTAAGATATAATATGATTTGCGAAGTGTTATGTATTCCTCGTCTACACTTCAAATGAATGTAAATGCGACACTTCCTTGCAAGGAAATAGCGTCTGCAGATGTCTAGGTATCGTAGCAATAGAGTTCTTATGATTCTTAAATCGCGATATCGCATCTCATTTCTATGTTTCGTGTTAAGATATAATATGATTTGCGAAGTATCATGTATTCCTCGTCTACACTTCAAATGAATGTAAATGCGACACTTCCTAGCTAGGAAATAGCGTCTGCAGATGTCTAGGTATCGCAGCAATAGGGATCTAATGCTTCTTAAAACGCGATATCGCATCTCATTCCTATTTTTCATGGTAAGATATAATATTATTTGCGAAGTGTTATGTATTCCTCGTCTACACTTCAAATGCGTGTAAATGCGACACTTCCTTGTAAGGAAATAGCGTTTGCAGATGTCTACGTATCGTAGCAATAGAGTTCTTATGATTCTTAAAACGCGATATCGCTTCTCATTTCTATGTATCACGGTAAGATATAATATGATTTGCGAAGTGTCATGTATTCCTCGTCTACACTTCAAATGAATGTGAATGCGACACATCCTCGCTAGGAAATAGCGTTTGCAGATGTCTACGTATCGTAGCAATAGAGTTCTAATGCTTCTTAAAACGCGATATCGCATCTCATTTCTATGTATCACGGTAAGATATAATATGATTTGCGAAGTGTCATGTATTCCTCGTCTATATTTCAAACGAATGTGAATGCGACACTTCCTCGCTAGGAAATAGCGTTTGCAGATGTCTACGTATCGTAGCAATAGATTTCTAATGCTTCTTAAAACGCCATATCGCATCTCATTTCTATGTTTCATGGTAAGAAATAATATGATTTGCGAAGTGTCATGTATTCCTCGTCTACACTTCAAATGAATGTAAATGCGACACTTCCTTGCAAGGAAATAGCGTCTGCAGATGTCTACGTATCGCAGCAATAGATTTCTAATGCTTCTTAAAACGCGATATCGCATCTCATTTCTATGTTTCATGGTAAGATATAATATGATTTGCGAAGTGTTATGCATTCCTCGTCTACGATTCAAATGAATGTAAATGCGACACTTCCTTGCAAGGAAATAGCGTTTGCAGATGTCTACGTATCGTAGCAACAGAGTTCTTATGATTCTTAAAACGCGATATCGCATCTCATTTCTATGTTTCATGGTAAGATAAAATATAATTTGCGAAGTGTCATGTGTAACGTCAGGCGTACCGCCTGCCACCCTCCGACGCCCACCTCATCATCCCCAGCATCCGCATCCGGAGCCCCTGCACACGGGCCACCCGCCGACTCGCCGTCCCTACAGAAGGAGACAAAGATACGAGAGGGAAGAGGGATGCAGCATGCCGCGCCCACGCGCGATCTCCACACACGAGGGGGAGGACTTCACCCCGTATTACGAGGGCGAGGAGCTCTCCGACACATACTGGGTCGAATCCCCAGCGATCACGAAGCCCTATACGTACTTCTCGTACATGTGGGATTAGAATAAGCACACTACTCATACATGTACATACACACCAACACACACCTAGATTTAAGTAAATATATGTATATATTTTATTCATGCACGGTTATGTTCCGTGCACTCGCGCGCACACTCGACGCTCGCGGCTCACGCTTAACGCGGGCCGCGCCCCACTCCGAACGGCCGCCCCACCACGAGGGCCGAGCGGCCGCCCTACTCCGACCGTCCGCCCCACCGCGAGGGCCCAGCGACTCGCGCGCCGCGCGACCCGAGGAGGTCGCGGACGCGAGATCCGAGAGTCAGTTGCTAACTCATCTCCGAACCGAGGAGTTCTAATCCAGCATCCGAACGATGCACTTCCGATCCGAGCAATAGGCTCATTCGCAACGAGCAATTAGCTCTAATGCATTCGTCTCTATCCATACTCCCATAGCGGAGTCCATTCGATACTTTATACTATTTCTAATTCTCATTGTAATCGCTAGCCAGTAACTTAGAATTTAGTCAAGTGTATCTAGTATAGTGAAATCATAGAATATAGTTTATTTTTACCAGATTCAAAGTATCTTTATTCAAGTTCAAATACAATTCCTTAATTCTACTCCACGGGTACGCTCGCGATTATTCTATTTCTATATCTCATCTGCGATAGTCTTGAGGCTCGACGACTAGAGCGAACCAGCGCTTAGTTGCTCCATCCTCACTTCTACCGTGTACAGAATATCTTGCGCCCAGGTTGATCCCGGTAAGCTAGAGCGAACCAACGCTTAGCCGCGCCGTACTCGACCGAAGTTCAAGTATTCTCGACGAGCCTTGCACCTCCGACAAAGCGTACACGACGCGCGGGGAGGAGAGAGTTTATTCGTCGTCTCGCTCGGGAATACGTGGGTGATGCACCAGAATATTCAATTTCCTACGTTCGAGCCCTGGTTCCTGTGAAGGAGGTTTCCTTCGCCGCACGACCCGTACCTCCGTTCCAGCCGTACGCCGCCGCCATCCCGGTTGCGGATCCAAGGCGCTCCAGGTACCTGGAAAGAGAAATCAGACAGCGGAATCAAGCCTTCGCAAGGTAAGTTTCGTGTTAATTACCGTTTTATCGAGTCCGAAACGCCAACGAACCCGGTCCGGACGCAATTCGCGTTATTTTCGGGAACGGTTACGACTTTGTGCCACCGTTGCGAGCGCAACCGCACCTCGGGACGTGACACGAAAGTTATTTTTGGTGACAGCGGTGGGATAGCCACGCGTTTCCTCCGGAAATTCCGCCGAAAGGAACCGCGAAACTAGATATGGCAACCCGGACTCCGACAAAAACGCGCCAGCAGACACAGCGAGCCGCCGCGATGGCCGATTCCGAACGCGAAAAACGCACTAGCAGAACGCTTGATTTCCAAGACGCTATCGCCGAGCCTCTTCCTAGTACCGCGCAACCAAATACTTCCGCGAAAAATACGAAAGCGACCGATCCGAGTAATGCCGCGTTGCTCCAGCAAATAGAAATTTTACGTCGTGAATTAGAATCTATTCGCAGAACGCCTGATTTAACGCGCGACGATACCGTTTCGCTGGATATTCCTCGGGGAAATCCGCTTTCCGCACATAATTCGAGCTCTGATTTCAATACAAATAGTTCGCAACACGACGAGCTATCGCTTAAGCAGGCCCTCGAAGCCGTGCCGACATTCGACGGTCAGAACATTCCCATTCTTCAGTTTACCCGAGCGTGTAAACGCGCTTATGAGCTTATCCCTAATGGGTGCGAGCGAACCTTCACACGCCTGCTTAAGGGAAAACTCAAGGGTCGTGCCTACGCCGCGCTAGAAGACGAGCCGTGTTACACAATACTCGAATTAACGGACGTTCTTCGCAGCACATTTTGCTCCGTAAAATCAGCTCATCATTATCGGGGTGAACTTGCCAATATATTTATGCGCGCGAACGAGCACATTCTAGATTACATCGGTCGAGTAAAAGATCTTAGAACCGCTATAATTGATTGCGAAAGGCTTGCTCGACGAGACACACCGGAATCGCTCGATGACGTAGACGCGCTCACATTACAATGTTTTAAAGACGGTCTCATCCCAGAAATTCGGATGCAAATGACGGTAAATTCATTCGGTACATTGCGAGAAACGTTCGCTCGAGCGCGGGAGCTCTATCAAATGCACGAACGTGATTGCAACCGGCTAGGTAGATCGCGTGTCGCGCGACCAGAATCGCGCGAAAAACCAGCCGAAATTATTTGCCGAAAATGCAATAATATCGGACATTACGCGACCGAGTGTCGGCTCAGACCGCCATCGCCGTACCGACCGCAGGAATACTTGCGATCCAGGGACGTACCGCCTCCTACTCGAGGCCCCGCGTACGAACAACCGAGACAAATCGTAGCCAGGGACGCGCCCAAATTTTGTCGCTATTGCAAGACCCCGGGGCACGAAATAGGCGAGTGCCGAAAAAGGCAGTACAACAACGCGGTAAATAAAAATTCGGGAAACGACAATGGCCTCCGCACCCGCCGCGAGACAGGTGGCGAGGCCGCGCACCAAGTCCGTCCTCTCGCCGCGAACAACTCCAACGCGGAAATCGACGAAACGCCGCGATAAACATAACCGGAAAAACTAGCACGCCAAACGTAATTCTAAAATCCGATCTTCTAATTTCACCAACTCGCTTCATGGTGGACACTGGGGCGGAAATAAATATTATAAAACGTTCGGCTCTAAAAGCATCCGCGCGAATCGATAAGTCCGAGATCGTAATAATAACAGGGGTAACCGATGGCAAAACCGCAACCTTAGGGACGGTGAATCTTGTCATTTTCGGTCGCGTCGCCCCTTTTAATGTGGTCGAGGATGATTTTCCCCTTAAACCAAGCGGGATCCTCGGCTCCGGGTTCTGTATGGACGCAGAAATCTCTTTTCCAAATAAAATAATCAAATGGAATGGTAAGAGAATTCCTTTCGAAGACGATATCGAAACACTCGAGGAACCGTCACCGGACTCGAAAATAAAGCCTCTCCTATCGCCGAAACGTAAACAAGCGCCGCGCACGGAATCTATTCCCCCTCCGCCGCCGCGCCCGCCGCGTAAATCATCGCCTCCGCTGAAACGCGATGCAGCAACGAAATCGAAGCTTCGAACGCAAGACAAAGCAGCTTCTCCGAAGTCAGGAGACCGTATCTCCATTCCGCCGAGATCAAATATCGGTATCAAGGTCCGCGTAGTTAATTCGAACCTCGCGGAAGGTATAATTCCCCGTATCGATCTTGCGCCGGGTATATTTTTCGGAAACGCTCTCGTCAGAGTAATTCGGGGCAAAGCGGTAACTCGAATAATTAATTCATCCGACCGCGCCGTCGAAATCGCGTTACCAGAAATCGTACTTGAGCCCGCGCAAATCATGACTCCCCTCCACGAGGAGGATAGTCCGTCGCTGTATCCGGTTTTTTCTAAATCTACTAAATCTAACGTATCCGCCGTACCGATCGGCTCATCCCAAAAAGGGAAAACTTCTATTTCTTTCTCGAGTCAGACACCATACTCGACAATCGAAACTCCTCCTTCGCGTTGCAAAATCGCGAATGTTCAACAGATCTCTTATGCTCAGGCGGTTAAAAATAATGTACAACAGTCGCCGTTAAAACAAACATCGAAATCCGCCAATCCTTCGAAATCTCGTCTAGATCGACTTCTTAGTCTCCTCCGTCTCGACCACCTCAACGCAGAGGAAAAAGAGCACGTCGTCCGTCTCGTTCAAAGCACGCAGGAGCTTTTTCACATTGAGGGGGATAAATTAGGGCATACGTCAGCAACCACGCACAAGATTCCAACCGTCGACGACCGCCCCGTCAATGTGAAACAATACCGATTCCCACCAGCTCATAAGGAGGAGATTCGACGACAAGTCGACAAATTTTTACAAAATGGTGTCATCTCTCCGTCAAAATCACCATATAATTCGCCATTGTGGGTTGTCCCAAAGAAACCGGACTCCTTGGGCAACAAGCAATGGCGCGTCGTCATCGACTACCGCGCACTCAATGAGAAATCTGTCGCCGATGCCTATCCCCTCCCTTGCATTACCGAGATACTTGATCAGCTCGGGAGTGCGAAGTATTTTAGTACATTCGATCTCGCGAGCGGATTTCACCAGATCCCAATGGAGCCCGCCGATGCTCCTAAAACTGCTTTTTCGACGCCTCACGGGCATTATGAATTTAAAAGAATGCCATTCGGATTAAAAAATGCGCCAGCGACGTTCCAACGACTTATGGACAATGTCCTGTCCGGTCTCCAGGGGAACGAAATTTTCGTCTATTTGGACGACATTGTTATCTACGCTAGCTCTCTTCAAGAACATCGACTTAAATTCGATAAATTAACTCAACGGCTCAAAGAAGCTAATTTAGTATTGCAGCCGGATAAGTGCGAATTCTTGAGGAGAGAAGTAAGCTATTTGGGTCATATTATCAGTGAGCACGGTGTAAAACCTGACCCTGCGAAAATTAGCGCCGTCAAAAATTTTCCGCGCCCGCGCAACGCGAAACAGATCAAACAATTCCTCGGGCTCGCGGGATACTACAGGCGGTTCATCGCAAATTTTTCCAATATTGCTAAGCCTCTAACGAATTTGTTAAAAAAGGACGCGCCCTTTGTATGGCGTAACGAGCATGAGAATTCATTCGTCAAACTCCGAGATTGCCTATGCGAAGCGCCTATCTTGCAGTACCCCAACTTTAAACAACCATTCGTGATAACGACCGACGCGTCCGCCGAAGCTATTGGTGCTATCTTGAGTCAAGGACCAATAGGCCGCGACTTGCCAATCGCGTACACGTCGCGACTGTTAAACGCTGCGGAGAAAAACTACTCCACAATCGAGAAGGAGTGTCTGGCGATTGTCTACGCCGTCCATTACTTTCGTCCATACATATACGGTAATCAATTCAAACTCGTTACCGACCATCGACCGTTAGTGTGGATGAATTCGGTCAAGGACCCGTCAAGTAGACTCGTACGGTGGAGGCTTAAGTTAGCGGAATTTGACTACGAGATGGTCTATAAAAGTGGAAAAACGAACCTTAATGCGGACGCATTGTCGCGGAATCCCGCTCAAATTTTTCCGCTCTCGTATTCAGAAAACTCGGAGGACGACATCTTCGATGTGCCTCCGGAAACCCGTAAAAAGTATACCACACTAGCGCCTCCTCCTACTCCGGTAACATCAGAACCTGAATTACCGACTCCAGGCACGTCCTTCCGTACCAACACAGCACCACCTCCGCAAGTCGCCAGCGACAGCACCGACTTCTATACTCCTGCTCCAAATGAATTTTTCCGACGCGAACCTCTATTTAATTTCAGCCGTGACGCATTATCAACGCGACGAGACAATGTAGTTGTCTTCGTCACGCAATCTGGGCACCCCTATGACACGGGCGCCAAAGATCTAGCAAACGCTGAAAAATTCCTCCTAAACAAAAATCACGTCCTTACCAAAGCCAAAGTCATACAAATCGGAAACGAATTCCAAATCCAGCTTCCAATCATCGAACATTCCACCAGATCAATCAATTTCCAGACCGTAATAGAAACATTCAGATCCTTGTGCGACGTTGTAAACGAATTACAATTACAAACATTTAGTATCGCACAAACCTATCTAGACTCCGTATCCTGGTCCCGAATCCAGAAAATCCTTCAAGACCTGTTTTACGAAACAACTGTCCAGATTACGGTCTGCCAGGGCCTCATTAAAACCCCTTCGGTCGAAGAGCGACTGAAAATAATAAGAGAAAACCACGACTCCCCTGTGGGAGGTCACAAAGGGGTTAATAAAACTTATTCTCGCATCAGACAACAATACTTTTGGCCAAACATGAAAACACAAATACAAGAATATATTGGCAAATGTAAAAGTTGTCAGACAGAGAAACTGGTCCGGGTAAAGACCAGACAGCCTCTCACTTTAACCGACACCCCTGGCAGGGCATTCGATAAGATTTCAATGGACGTAATGGGTCCTCTTCCCGAAACTTCCGACGGTTATACGAGTATCCTCACGATCCAAGATCTCCTCACTAAATACTCAGTCGCAGTTCCTCTCAAAACCACCACCGCAGTAGACATTGCCGAAGCTTTAATAAAAGAATTCATTTGTAAATTCGGATGCCCGAAAGGCATACTCACGGACCAAGGTTCGAACTTTATAAACAGCTTGATTAAAGCCATAGCAATCAAATTCCGTATTAAGCAATACAAGTCCACTGCGTTCCATCCACAGACAAACGGGTCCGTTGAACGATCTCACCACGTCCTGGCCGAATATCTGAAGCATTACATAGAGTCGAGTAACGATTGGGTGAATTGGTTACCGTATGCAATGTTTTCATACAACACCAGTGTGCACGAGGGTACATTATACACCCCACACGAACTAGTGTTCGGCAGGATAGCTAGGACGCCGTCAGCCACTCCTTTTCAGGACAGCTCTGATAACGAAACTTATAGCGACTATCTTATACAACTTCAGGAGAAAATCACGAAATCTCAGGATTTGGCTAAAGCCAATCTAGACAATGCGAAACGCCGTTCTAAATATTATTATGACCGAAATCTCAATGTCCAAAACTTCGAGGTAGGCCAATGGGTCTATCTTTTAAAAGAGCCGAACAAACATAAGTTCCAGGCACAGTATTCTGGACCGTACCGTATCCTCGAAATTTTGGGCAATTGTAATGTTAAGCTGAATGTAAAAGGGCGCCATAAAATTGTTCATACGAACAAAATCAAAATTTGTAAACGAATGCATAGTATGCAGAGTGTGGATGCTAGTGAAAGAAAAGTGCGAAAAACTGAAAATGAAGTCAGTGAGAGCAGTGACATTCAAACGAACGCTGAAAGTGAAAGCGACGAAAGTGCCTGCAATCCGAAGGAAGCCCGCAGCCACGGTCCAAACTCCAAACGTTATCGCCAGGATCAACCAGGCGAAAAACCTCAGATTCCGCAGCATCCAGCCGACAGGACCAAGAGAAGGATCCAGCATCCCGAAATCTACCCAACAGACAAGAGATCTCGGCATGGCCGAGATTCTTTTTCCAAGGGGGGTGGTGTAACGTCAGGCGTACCGCCTGCCACCCTCCGACGCCCACCTCATCATCCCCAGCATCCGCATCCGGAGCCCCTGCACACGGGCCACCCGCCGACTCGCCGTCCCTACAGAAGGAGACAAAGATACGAGAGGGAAGAGGGATGCAGCATGCCGCGCCCACGCGCGATCTCCACACACGAGGGGGAGGACTTCACCCCGTATTACGAGGGCGAGGAGCTCTCCGACACATACTGGGTCGAATCCCCAGCGATCACGAAGCCCTATACGTACTTCTCGTACATGTGGGATTAGAATAAGCACACTACTCATACATGTACATACACACCAACACACACCTAGATTTAAGTAAATATATGTATATATTTTATTCATGCACGGTTATGTTCCGTGCACTCGCGCGCACACTCGACGCTCGCGGCTCACGCTTAACGCGGGCCGCGCCCCACTCCGAACGGCCGCCCCACCACGAGGGCCGAGCGGCCGCCCTACTCCGACCGTCCGCCCCACCGCGAGGGCCCAGCGACTCGCGCGCCGCGCGACCCGAGGAGGTCGCGGACGCGAGATCCGAGAGTCAGTTGCTAACTCATCTCCGAACCGAGGAGTTCTAATCCAGCATCCGAACGATGCACTTCCGATCCGAGCAATAGGCTCATTCGCAACGAGCAATTAGCTCTAATGCATTCGTCTCTATCCATACTCCCATAGCGGAGTCCATTCGATACTTTATACTATTTCTAATTCTCATTGTAATCGCTAGCCAGTAACTTAGAATTTAGTCAAGTGTATCTAGTATAGTGAAATCATAGAATATAGTTTATTTTTACCAGATTCAAAGTATCTTTATTCAAGTTCAAATACAATTCCTTAATTCTACTCCACGGGTACGCTCGCGATTATTCTATTTCTATATCTCATCTGCGATAGTCTTGAGGCTCGACGACTAGAGCGAACCAGCGCTTAGTTGCTCCATCCTCACTTCTACCGTGTACAGAATATCTTGCGCCCAGGTTGATCCCGGTAAGCTAGAGCGAACCAACGCTTAGCCGCGCCGTACTCGACCGAAGTTCAAGTATTCTCGACGAGCCTTGCACCTCCGACAAAGCGTACACGACGCGCGGGGAGGAGAGAGTTTATTCGTCGTCTCGCTCGGGAATACGTGGGTGATGCACCAGAATATTCAATTTCCTACGTTCGAGCCCTGGTTCCTGTGAAGGAGGTTTCCTTCGCCGCACGACCCGTACCTCCGTTCCAGCCGTACGCCGCCGCCATCCCGGTTGCGGATCCAAGGCGCTCCAGGTACCTGGAAAGAGAAATCAGACAGCGGAATCAAGCCTTCGCAAGGTAAGTTTCGTGTTAATTACCGTTTTATCGAGTCCGAAACGCCAACGAACCCGGTCCGGACGCAATTCGCGTTATTTTCGGGAACGGTTACGACTTTGTGCCACCGTTGCGAGCGCAACCGCACCTCGGGACGTGACACATGTATTCCTCGTCTACACTTCAAATGAATGTAAATGCGACACTTCCTTGCTAGGAAATAGCGTCTGCAGATGTCTACGTATCGTAGAAATAGAGTTCTAATGCTTTTTAAAACGCGATATCGCATCTCATTTCTATGTTTCATGGTAAGATATAATATGATTTGCGAAGTTTTATGCATTCCTCGTCTACGATTCAAATGAATGTAAATGCGACACTTCCTTGCAAGGAAATAGCGTTTGCAGATGTCTACGTATCGTAGCAATAGAGTTCTAATGCTTCTTAAAACGCGATATCGCATCTCATTTCTATTTTTCATGGTAAGATATAATATGATTTGCGAAGTGTTATGTATTCCTCGTCTACACTTCAAATGAATGTAAATGCGACACTTCCTTGCAAGGAAATGGCGCTTGCAGATGTCTGCGTATCGTAGCAATAGAGTTCTTATGATTCTTAAATCGCGATATTGCATCTCATTTCTATGTTTCATGGTAAGATATAATATTCATTGCGAAGTGTTATGCATTCCTCGTCTACGATTCAAATGGATGTAAATGCGACACTCCCTTGCAAGGAAATAGCGTTTGCAGATGTCTTCGTATCGTAGCAATAGAGTTCTAATGCTTTTTAGAACGCGATATCGCATCTCATTTCTATGTTTCATGGTAAGATATAATATGATTTGCGAAGTGTTATGCATTCCTCGTCTACGATTCAAATGAATGTAAATGCGACACTCCCTTGTGTCACGTCCCGAGGTGCGGTTGCGCTCGCAACGGTGGCACAAAGTCGTAACCGTTCCCGAAAATAACGCGAATTGCGTCCGGACCGGGTTCGTTGGCGTTTCGGACTCGATAAAACGGTAACTAACACTAAACTTACCTTGCGAAGGCTTGATTCCGCTGTCTGAGTTCTCTTTCCAGGTACCTGGAGCGCCTTGGATCCGCAACCGGGATGGCGGCGGCGTACGGCTGGAACGGAGGTACGTCTACGGGAATAAGCGTCCAGGCGGGTTGACTCCGGCTGGCAGGTATCGGCGTTTGGCCCTGACGATTGGCGACTCGTACGGGTCGTGCGGCGAAGGAAACCTCCTTCACAGGAACCAGGACTCGAACGTAGGAAATTGAATATTCTGGTGCATCACCCACGTATTCCCGAGCGAGACGACGAATGAACTCTCTCCTCCCCGCGCGTCGTGTACGCTTTGTCGGAGGTGCAAGGCTCATCGAGAATACTTGAACTTCGGTTGAATACGGCACGGCTAAGCGTTGGTTCGCTCTAGCTTACCGGGATCGACCTGGGCGCAAGATATTCTGTACACGGTAGAAGTGAGGATGGAGCAACTAAGCGCTGGTTCGCTCTAGTCGTCGAGCCTCAAGACTATCGTAGATGAGATATAGAATTAGAATAATCGCGAGCGTACCCGTGGATTAGAATTAAGGAATTGTATTTGAACTCGAATAAAGATACTTTGAATCTGGTAAAAATAAACTATATTCTATGATTTCACTATACTAGATACACTTGACTAAATTCTAAGTTACTGACTAGCGATTACAATGAGAATTAGAAATAGTATAAAGTATCGAATGGACTCCGCTATGGGAGTATGGATAGAGACGATTGCATTAGAGCTAATTGCTCGTTGCGAATGAGCCTATTGCTCGGATCGGAGGTGCATCGTTCGGATGCTGGATTAGAACTCCTCGGTTCGGAGATGAGATACGAACTGACTCTCGGATCTCGCGTCCGCGACCTCCTCGGGTCGCGCGGCGCGCGAGTCGCTGGGCCCTCGCGGTGGGGCGGACGGTCGGAGTAGGGCGGCCGCTCGGCCCCCGTGGTGGGGCGGCCGTTCGGAGTGGGGCGCGGCCCGCGTTAAGCGTGAGCCGCGAGCGTCGAGTGTGCGCGCGAGTGCACGGAACATAGCCGTGCATGAATGAAATATATACACATATTCACTTAAATCTAGGTGTGTGTTGGTGTGTATGTACATAGGTGAGTAGTGTCCTTATTCTAATCCCACATGTACGAGAAGTACGTATATGGCTTCGTGATCGCTGGGGATTCGACCCAGTATGTGTCGGAGAGCTCCTCGCCCTCGTAATACGGGGTGAAGTCCTCCCCCTCGTGTGTGGAGATCGCGCGTGGGCGCGGCATGCTGCATCCCTCTTCCCTCTCGTACCTTTGTCTCCTTCTGTAGGGACGGCGAGTCGGCGGGTGGCCCGTGTGCAGGGGCTCCGGATACGGATGCTGGGGATGATGAGGTGGACGCCGGAGGGTGGCAGGCGGTACGCCTGACGTTACACCACCCCCCTTGGAAAAAGAATCTCGGCCATGCCGAGATCTCTTGTCTGTTGGGTAGATTTCGGGATGCTGGATCCTTCTCTTGGTCCTGTCGGCTGGATGCTGCGGAATCTGAGGTTTTTCGCCTGGTTGATCCTGGCGATAACGTTTGGAGATTGGACCGTGACTGCGGGCTTCCTTCGGATTGCAGGCACTTTCGTCGCTTTCACTTTCAGCGTTCGTTTGAATGTCACTGCTCTCACTGACTTCATTTTCAGTTTTTCGCACTTTTCTTTCACTAGCATCCACACTCTGCATACTATGCATTCGTTTACAAATTTTGATTTTGTTCGTATGAACAATTTTATGGCGCCCTTTTACATTCAGCTTAACATTACAATTGCCCAAAATTTCGAGGATACGGTACGGTCCAGAATACTGTGCCTGGAACTTATGTTTGTTCGGCTCTTTTAAAAGATAGACCCATTGGCCTACCTCGAAGTTTTGGACATTGAGATTTCGGTCATAATAATATTTAGAACGGCGTTTCGCATTGTCTAGATTGGCTTTAGCCAAATCCTGAGATTTCGAGATTTTCTCCTGAAGTTGTATAAGATAGTCGCTATAAGTTTCGTTATCAGAGCTGTCCTGAAAAGGAGTGGCTGACGGCGTCCTAGCTATCCTGCCGAACACTAGTTCGTGTGGGGTGTATAATGTACCCTCGTGCACACTGGTGTTGTATGAAAACATTGCGTACGGTAACCAATTCACCCAATCGTTACTCGACTCTATGTAATGCTTCAGATATTCGGCCAGGATGTGGTGAGATCGTTCAACGGACCCGTTTGTCTGTGGATGGAACGCAGTGGACTTGTATTGCTTAATACGGAATTTGATTGCTATGGCTTTAATCAAGCTATTTATAAAGTTCGAACCTTGGTCCGTGAGTATGCCTTTCGGGCATCCGAACTTACAAATGAATTCTTTTATTAAAGCTTCGGCAATGTCTACTGCGGTGGTGGTTTTGAGAGGAACTGCGATTGAGTATTTAGTGAGGAGATCTTGGATCGTGAGGATACTCGTATAACCGTCGGAAGTTTCGGGAAGAGGACCCATTACGTCCATTGAAATCTTATCGAATGCCCTGCCAGGGGTGTCGGTTAAAGTGAGAGGCTGTCTGGTCTTTACCCGGACCAGTTTCTCTGTCTGACAACTTTTACATTTGCCAATATATTCTTGTATTTGTGTTTTCATGTTTGGCCAAAAGTATTGTTGTCTGATGCGAGAATAAGTTTTATTAACCCCTTTGTGACCTCCCACAGGGGAGTCGTGGTTTTCTCTTATTATTTTCAGTCGCTCTTCGACCGAAGGGGTTTTAATGAGGCCCTGGCAGACCGTAATCTGGACAGTTGTTTCATAAAACAGGTCCTGAAGGATTTTCTGGATTCGGGACCAGGATACGGAGTCTAGATAGGTTTGTGCGATACTAAATGTTTGTAATTGTAATTCGTTTACAACGTCGCACAAGGATCTGAATGTTTCTATTACGGTCTGGAAATTGATTGATCTGGTGGAATGTTCGATGATTGGAAGCTGGATTTGGAATTCGTTTCCGATTTGTATGACTTTGGCTTTGGTAAGAACGTGATTTTTGTTTGGAAGGAATTTTTCAGCGTTCGCTAGATCTTTGGCGCCCGTGTCATAGGGGTGCCCAGATTGCGTGACGAAGACAACTACATTGTCTCGTCGCGTTGATAATGCGTCACGGCTGAAATTAAATAGAGGTTCGCGTCGGAAAAATTCATTTGGAGCAGGAGTATAGAAGTCGGTGCTGTCGCTGGCGACTTGCGGAGGTGGTGCTGTGTTGGTACGGAAGGACGTGCCTGGAGTCGGTAATTCAGGTTCTGATGTTACCGGAGTAGGAGGAGGCGCTAGTGTGGTATACTTTTTACGGGTTTCCGGAGGCACATCGAAGATGTCGTCCTCCGAGTTTTCTGAATACGAGAGCGGAAAAATTTGAGCGGGATTCCGCGACAATGCGTCCGCATTAAGGTTCGTTTTTCCACTTTTATAGACCATCTCGTAGTCAAATTCCGCTAACTTAAGCCTCCACCGTACGAGTCTACTTGACGGGTCCTTGACCGAATTCATCCACACTAACGGTCGATGGTCGGTAACGAGTTTGAATTGATTACCGTATATGTATGGACGAAAGTAATGGACGGCGTAGACAATCGCCAGACACTCCTTCTCGATCGTGGAGTAGTTTTTCTCCGCAGCGTTTAACAGTCGCGACGTGTACGCGATTGGCAAGTCGCGGCCTATTGGTCCTTGACTCAAGATAGCACCAATAGCTTCGGCGGACGCGTCGGTCGTTATCACGAATGGTTGTTTGAAGTTGGGGTACTGCAAGATAGGCGCTTCGCATAGGCAATCTCGGAGTTTGACGAATGAATTCTCTTGCTCGTTACGCCATACAAAGGGCGCGTCTTTTTTTAACAAATTTGTAAGTGGCTTAGCAATATTAGAAAAATTTGCGATGAACCGCCTGTAGTATCCCGCGAGCCCGAGGAATTGTTTGATCTGTTTCGCGTTGCGCGGGCGCGGAAAATTTTTGACGGCGCTAATTTTCGCAGGGTCAGGTTTTACACCGTGCTCACTGATAATATGACCCAAATAGCTTACTTCTCTCCTCAAGAATTCGCACTTATCCGGCTGCAATACTAAATTAGCTTCTTTGAGCCGTTGAGTTAATTTATCGAATTTAAGTCGATGTTCTTGAAGAGAGCTAGCGTAGATAACAATGTCGTCCAAATAGACGAAAATTTCGTTCCCCTGGAGACCGGACAGGACATTGTCCATAAGTCGTTGGAACGTCGCTGGCGCATTTTTTAAACCGAATGGCATTCTTTTAAATTCATAATGCCCGTGAGGCGTCGAAAAAGCGGTTTTGGGAGCATCGGCGGGCTCCATTGGGATCTGGTGAAATCCGCTCGCGAGATCGAATGTACTAAAATACTTCGCGCTCCCGAGCTGATCAAGTATCTCGGTAATGCAAGGGAGGGGATAGGCATCGGCGACAGATTTCTCATTGAGTGCGCGGTAGTCGATGACGACGCGCCATTGCTTGTTGCCCAAGGAGTCCGGTTTCTTTGGGACAACCCACAATGGCGAATTATATGGTGATTTTGACGGAGAGATGACACCATTTTGTAAAAATTTGTCGACTTGTCGTCGAATCTCCTCCTTATGAGCTGGTGGGAAACGGTATTGTTTCACATTGACGGGGCGGTCGTCGACGGTTGGAATCTTGTGCGTGGTTGCTGACGTATGCCCTAATTTATCCCCCTCAATGTGAAAAAGCTCCTGCGTGCTTTGAACGAGACGGACGACGTGCTCTCTTTCCTCTGCGTTGAGGTGGTCGAGACGGAGGAGACTAAGAATTCGATCTAAGCGAGATTTCGAAAGGTTGGCGGATTTCGATGTTGGTTTTAACGGCGCCTGTTGTACATTATTTTTAACCGCCTGAGCATAGGAGATTTGCTGAGTATTCGCGATTTTGCAACGCGAAGGAGGAGTTTCGATTGTCGGATATGGTGTCTGACTCGAGAAAGAAATAGAAGTTTTTCCCTTTTGGGATGAGCCGATCGGTACGGCGGATACGTTAGATTTAGTAGATTTAGAAAAAACCGGATAGAGCGACGGACTATCCTCCTCGTGGAGGGGAGTCATGATTTGCGCGGGCTCGAGTATGATCTCTGGTAACGCGATTTCGACGGCGCGGTCGGATGAATTAATTATTCGAGTTACCGCTTTGCCCCGAATTACTCTGACGAGAGCGTTTCCGAAAAATATGCCCGGCGCAAGATCGATACGAGGAATTATACCTTCCGCGAGATTCGAATTAACTACGCGGACCTTGATACCGATATTTGATCTCGGCGGAATGGAGATACGGTCTCCTGACTTCGGAGAAGCTGCTTTGTCTTGCGTTCGAAGCTTCGATTTCGTTGCTGCATCGCGTTTCAGCGGAGGCGATGATTTACGCGACGGGCGCGGCGGCGGAGGGGGAATAGATTCCGTGCGCGGCGCTTGTTTACGTTTCGGCGATAGGAGAGGCTTTATTTTCGACTCCGGTGACGGTTCCTCGAGTGCTTCGATATCGTCTTCGAAAGGAATTCTCTTACCATTCCATTTGATTATTTTATTTGGAAAAGAGATTTCTGCGTCCATACAGAACCCGGAGCCGAGGATCCCGCTTGGTTTAAGGGGAAAATCATCCTCGACCACATTAAAAGGAACGACGCGACCGAAAATGACAAGATTCACCGTCCCTAGGGTTGCGGTTTTGCCATCGGTTACCCCTGTTATTATTACGATCTCGGACTTATCGATTCGCGCGGATGCTTTTAGAGCCGAACGTTTTATAATATTTATTTCCGCTCCAGTGTCCACCATGAAGCGAGTTGGTGAAATTAGAAGATCGGATTTTAAAATTACGTTTGGCGTGCTAGTTTTTCCGGTTATGTTTATCGCGGCGTTTCGTCGATTTCCGCGTTGGAGTTGCTCGCGGCGAGAGGACGGACTTGGTGCGCGGCCTCGCCACCTGTCTCGCGGCGGGTGCGGAGGCCATTGTCGTTTCCCGAATTTTTATTTACCGCGTTGTTGTACTGCCTTTTGCGGCACTCGCCTATTTCGTGCCCCGGGGTCTTGCAATAGCGACAAAATTTGGGCGCGTCCCTGGCTACGATTTGTCTCGGTTGTTCGTACGCGGGGCCTCGAGTAGGAGGCGGTACGTCCCTGGATCGCGAGTATTCCTGCGGTCGGTACGGCGATGGCGGTCTGAGCCGACACTCGGTCGCGTAATGTCCGATATTATTGCATTTTCGGCAAATAATTTCGGCTGGTTTTTCGCGCGATTCTGGTCGCGCGACACGCGATCTACCTAGCCGGTTGCAATCACGTTCGTGCATTTGATAGAGCTCCCGCGCTCGAGCGAACGTTTCTCGCAATGTACCGAATGAACTTATAGTCATTTGCATTCGAATTTCCGGAATGAGACCGTCTTTAAAACATTGTAGGGTGAGCGCGTCTACGTCATCGAGCGATTCCGGTGTGTCTCGTCGAGCAAGCCTCTCGCAATCAATTATAGCGGTTCTAAGATCTTTTACTCGACCGATGTAATCTAGAATGTGCTCGTTCGCGCGCATAAATATATTAGCAAGTTCACCCCGATAATGATGAGCTGATTTTACGGAGCAAAAAGTGCTGCGAAGAACGTCCGTTAATTCGAGTATTGTGTAACACGGCTCGTCTTCTAGCGCGGCGTAGGCACGACCCTTGAGTTTTCCCTTAAGCAGGCGTGTGAAAGTTCGCTCGCACCCATTAGGGATAAGCTCATAAGCGCGTTTACACGCTCGGGTAAACTGAAGAATTGGAATGTTCTGACCATCGAATGTCGGCACGGCTTCGAGGGCCTGCTTAAGCGATAGCTCGTCGTGTTGCGAACTATTTGTATTAAAATCGGAGCTCGAATTATGTCCGGAAAGCGGATTTCCCCGAGGAATATCCAGAGAAACGGTATCGTCGCGCGTTAAATCAGGCGTTCTGCGGATAGATTCTATTTCACGACGTAGAATTTCTATTTGCTGGAGCAACGCGGCATTACTAGGATCGGTCGTTTTCGTATTTTTCGCGGAAGTATTTTGTTGCGCGGTACTAGGAAGAGGCTCGGAGATAGCGTCTTGGAAGTCGAGCGTTCTGCTAGTGCGTTTTTCGCGTTCGGAATCGGCCATCGCGGCGGCTCGCTGTGTCTGCTGGCGCGTTTTTGTCGGAGTCCGGGTTGCCATATCTAGTTTCGCGGTTCCTTTCGGCGGAATTTCCGGAGGAAACGCGTGGCTATCCCACCGCTGTCACCAAAAATAACTTTCGTGTCACGTCCCGAGGTGCGGTTGCGCTCGCAACGGTGGCACAAAGTCGTAACCGTTCCCGAAAATAACGCGAATTGCGTCCGGACCGGGTTCGTTGGCGTTTCGGACTCGATAAAACGGTAACTAACACTAAACTTACCTTGCGAAGGCTTGATTCCGCTGTCTGAGTTCTCTTTCCAGGTACCTGGAGCGCCTTGGATCCGCAACCGGGATGGCGGCGGCGTACGGCTGGAACGGAGGTACGTCTACGGGAATAAGCGTCCAGGCGGGTTGACTCCGGCTGGCAGGTATCGGCGTTTGGCCCTGACGATTGGCGACTCGTACGGGTCGTGCGGCGAAGGAAACCTCCTTCACAGGAACCAGGACTCGAACGTAGGAAATTGAATATTCTGGTGCATCACCCACGTATTCCCGAGCGAGACGACGAATGAACTCTCTCCTCCCCGCGCGTCGTGTACGCTTTGTCGGAGGTGCAAGGCTCATCGAGAATACTTGAACTTCGGTTGAATACGGCACGGCTAAGCGTTGGTTCGCTCTAGCTTACCGGGATCGACCTGGGCGCAAGATATTCTGTACACGGTAGAAGTGAGGATGGAGCAACTAAGCGCTGGTTCGCTCTAGTCGTCGAGCCTCAAGACTATCGTAGATGAGATATAGAATTAGAATAATCGCGAGCGTACCCGTGGATTAGAATTAAGGAATTGTATTTGAACTCGAATAAAGATACTTTGAATCTGGTAAAAATAAACTATATTCTATGATTTCACTATACTAGATACACTTGACTAAATTCTAAGTTACTGACTAGCGATTACAATGAGAATTAGAAATAGTATAAAGTATCGAATGGACTCCGCTATGGGAGTATGGATAGAGACGATTGCATTAGAGCTAATTGCTCGTTGCGAATGAGCCTATTGCTCGGATCGGAGGTGCATCGTTCGGATGCTGGATTAGAACTCCTCGGTTCGGAGATGAGATACGAACTGACTCTCGGATCTCGCGTCCGCGACCTCCTCGGGTCGCGCGGCGCGCGAGTCGCTGGGCCCTCGCGGTGGGGCGGACGGTCGGAGTAGGGCGGCCGCTCGGCCCCCGTGGTGGGGCGGCCGTTCGGAGTGGGGCGCGGCCCGCGTTAAGCGTGAGCCGCGAGCGTCGAGTGTGCGCGCGAGTGCACGGAACATAGCCGTGCATGAATGAAATATATACACATATTCACTTAAATCTAGGTGTGTGTTGGTGTGTATGTACATAGGTGAGTAGTGTCCTTATTCTAATCCCACATGTACGAGAAGTACGTATATGGCTTCGTGATCGCTGGGGATTCGACCCAGTATGTGTCGGAGAGCTCCTCGCCCTCGTAATACGGGGTGAAGTCCTCCCCCTCGTGTGTGGAGATCGCGCGTGGGCGCGGCATGCTGCATCCCTCTTCCCTCTCGTACCTTTGTCTCCTTCTGTAGGGACGGCGAGTCGGCGGGTGGCCCGTGTGCAGGGGCTCCGGATACGGATGCTGGGGATGATGAGGTGGACGCCGGAGGGTGGCAGGCGGTACGCCTGACGTTACACTTGCAAGGAAATAGCGTTTGCAGATGTCTACGTATCGTAGCAATAGAGTTCTTATGATTCTTAAAACGCGATATCGCATCTCATTTCTATGTTTCATGGTAAGGTAAAATATGATTTGCGAAGTGCTATGTATTCCTCGTCTACACTTCAAATGAATGTAAATGCGACACTTCCTTGCAAGGAAATAGCGTCTGCAGATGTCTAGGTATCGTAGCAATAGAGTTCTTATGATTCTTAAATCGCGATATTGCATCTCATTTCTATGTTTCATGGTAAGATATAATACGATTTGCGAAGTGTTATGTATTCCTCGTCTACACTTCAAATGAATGTGAATGCGACACTTCCCTGCTAGGAAATAGCGTCTGCAGATGTCTACGTATCGTAGCAATAGATTTCTAATGCTTCTCAAAACGCGATATCGCATCTCATTTCTATGTTTCATGTTAAGATATAATATGATTTGCGAAGTATCATGTATTCCTCGTCTACACTTCAAATGAATGTAAATGCGACACTTCCTTGCTAGGAAATAGCGTCTGCAGATGTCTAGGTATCACAGCAATAGAGATCTAATGCTTCTTAAAACGCGATATCGCATCTCATTCCTATGTTTCATTGTAAGATATAATATGATTTGCAAAGTGTTATGTATTCCCCGTCTACACTTCAAATGCGTGTAAATGCGACACTTCCTTGTAAGGAAATAGCGTTTGCAGATGTCTACGTATCGTAGCAATAGAGTTCTTATGATTCTTAAAACGCGATATCGCATCTCATTTCTATGTTTCATGTTAAGATATAATATGATTTGCGAAGTATCATGTATTCCTCGTCTACACTTGAAATGAATGTAAATGCGACACTTCCTTGCTAGGAAATAGCGTCTGCAGATGTCTAGGTATCGCAGCAATAGAGATCTAATGCTTCTTAAAACGCGATATCGCATCTCATTCCTATGTTTCATTGTATGATATAATATGATTTGCGAAGTGTTATGTATTCCTCGTCTACACTTCAAATGCGTGTAAATGCGACACTTCCTTGTAAGGAAATAGCGTTTGCAGATGTCTACGTATCGTAGCAATAGAGTTCTTATGATTCTTAAAACGCGATATCGCATCTCATTTCTATGTTTCATGGTAAGATATAATATGATTTGCGAAGTGTCATGTATTCCTCGTCTACACTTCAAATGAATGTAAATGCGACACTTCCTTGCAAGGAAATAGCGTCTGCAGATGTCTAGGTATCGTAGCAATAGAGTTGTAATGCTTCTTAAATCGCGATATCGCATCTCATTTCTATGTATCACGGTAAGATATAATATGATTTGCGAAGTGTCATGTATTCCTCGTGTACACTTCAAATGGATGTGAATGCGACACATCCTCGCTAGGAAATAGCGTTTGCAGATGTCTACGTATCGTAGCAATAGAGTTCTTATGATTCTTAAAACGCGATATCGCATCTCATTTCTACGTTTCATGGTAAGATATAATATGATTTGCGAAGTGTTATGTATTCCTCGTCTACACTTCAAATGCGTGTAAATGCGACACTTCCTTGTAAGGAAATAGCGTTTGCAGATGTCTACGTGTCGTAGCAATAGAGTTCTTATGATTCTTAAAACGCGATATCGCATCTCATTTCTATGTTTCATGGTAAGATATAATATGATTTGCGGAGTGTCATGTACTCCTCGTCTACACTTCAAATGAATGTAAATGCGACACTTCCTTGCAAGGAAATAGCGTCTGCAGATGTCTAGGTATCGTAGCAATAAAGTTCTAATGCTTCTTAAAACGCGATATCGCTTCTCATTTCTATGTATCACGGTAAGATATAATATGATTTGCGAAGTGTCATGTATTCCTCGTCTACACTTCAAATGAATGTGAATGCGACACATCCTCGCTAGGAAATAGCGTTTGCAGATGTCTACGTATCGTGGCAATAGAGTTCTAATGCTTCTTAAAACGCGATATCGCATCTCATTTCTATGTATCACGGTAAGATATAATATGATTTGCGAAGTGTCATGTATTCCTCGTCTATATTTCAAATGAATGTGAATGCGACACTTCCTCGCTAGGAAATAGCGTTTGCAGATGTCTACGTATCGTAGCAATAGATTTCTAATGCTTCTTAAAACGCCATATCGCATCTCATTTCTATGTTTCATGGTAAGAAATAATATGATTTGCGAAGTGTCATGTATTCCTCGTCTACACTTCAAATGAATGTAAATGCGACACTTCTTTGCAAGGAAATAGCGTCTGCAGATGTCTACGTATCGTAGCAATATATTTCTAATGCTTCTTAAAACGCGATATCGCATCTCATTTCTATGTTTCATGGTAAGATATAATATGATTTGCGAAGTGTTATGCATTCCTCGTCTACGATTCAAATGAATGTAAATGCGACACTTCCTTGCAAGGAAATAGCGTTTGCAGATGTCTACGTATCGTAGCAACAGAGTTCTTATGATTCTTAAAACGCGATATCGCATCTCATTTCTATGTTTCATGGCAAGATAAAATATAATTTGCGAAGTGTCATGTATTCCTCGTCTACACTTCAAATGAATGTAAATGCGACACTTCCTTGCTAGGAAATAGCGTCTGCAGATGTCTACGTATCGTAGCAATAGAGTTCTAATGCTTTTTAAAACGCGATATCGCATCTCATTTCTATGTTTCATGGTAAGATATAATATGATTTGCGAAGTTTTATGCATTCCTCGTCTACGATTCAAATGAATGTAAATGCGACACTTCCTTGCAAGGAAATAGCGTTTGCAGATGTCTACGTATCGTAGCAATAGAGTTCTAATGCTTCTTAAAACGCGATATCGCATCTCATTTCTATGTTTCATGGTAAGATAAAATATAATTTGCGAAGTGTCATGTATTCCTCGTCTACACTTCAAATGAATGTAAATGCGACACTTCCTTGCTAGGAAATAGCGTCTGCAGATGTCTACGTATCGTAGCAATAGAGTTCTAATGCTTTTTAAAACGCGATATTGCATCTCATTTCTATGTTTCATGGTAAGATATAATA